>NW_025935811.1:11740-20330 GCF_000764305.2 Hyalella azteca | reverse complement strand
GGACGTGGGGTTATTGTCTCCTGACGTGGGGTTATTGTCTCCTGACGTGGGGTTATTGTCTCCTGACGCGGGGTTATTGTCTCCTGACGTGGTGTTATTGTCTCCTGACGTGGGGTTATTGTCTCCTGACGTGGGGTTATTGTCTCCTGACGCGGGGTTATTGTCTCCTGACACGGGGTTATTGTCTCCTGACGTGGGGTTATTGTCTCCTGAAGTGGGGTTATTGTCTCCTGACGTGACGTTATTGTCTCCTGACGTGGGGTTATTGTCTCCTGACGTGACGTTATTGTCTCCTGACGTGACGTTATTGTCTCGTGACGTGGGGTTATCGTCTCCTTGTATCGTCACATGTACGTTACTGTCAGGTTACATTACGTAACTGAGGTGACGTCACATGCTGACAGTAAACAGCGCGTGCCATAACGCCACCCCCGCCATGACAGGCCGCACTGCTGGTTGTGCTGCAGTGACGATGTCGGGCGCGGGCGGGACGGACGTGGCCACGGAGACGATCTACGTTAAGACGGAGCCGCACGGCGTCACCGACGACGTCTGCGTCAAGGAGGAGCCGCTCGACGGCCCCGGCGTACAGGTGAGCTGCGGTTATCATTACATCGTCAGTGAAGGCCAGCAGATGCTGGGAGTGGTAGATGATTTGAGTGTCTCTTGTGACCTGACATTGGTTTGTGAACAAAGGTATTCTTGACAAAATTCTGCTGATTTCGAAGTGAACTTGATGTTACCGACGCGTTACCATATTCTTCTCACTGCATTGGATGTCGTAGGTGACATCCAATTTATTATTATTGAAATTATTATTATGATGACAGAGAATTGAATTATTGACAGAGCGGCAACGCTGTGGGGGGAAAGGTGGAGACGTCAGAAGTGGCCAGCACCACGCACACATTGCTCAAGAATTGTCCAGAAGTGGCTCTGCCTAAGAAAGGAAGCACTCAAAGGTTGCTGCACATAGCCAAGCTTGCCACCACGGTACCTTATGTTAAGCATGTCCAATCACTCTCAAAAATTCCTAAGAGAAGCAATCGAAACTTGAAACTACCAACGAGTCGAAGAAAAACCAAAGATGAGGGTATGAACTTACTCGAGTGTGCACGACTGTCGCTGTGTCTTCTGACTGGGAGCGACATGAGCTCACCGTCCGTACAGGCGTTCAAGTGTTCGGTCAACGGTTGTGGTTTTGTGGCGTCTCGAAAGGCTCATCTGGAACGCCACAACAACAGCGTTCATTCAAGTCACGACCAATTCAAATGTTCCTTCAGTAGTTGTAACCAAAGCTTCACCAACAGACTGGCCCTGAACCTTCACGTCATGCAGATGCACATGAATAACAAACCGAAATGCCTGCCCACAACCATGCTTATAAACGACAGCAAGAAGCCATCCAGCACCAAAAAGTGTTTCTTTTCCGCGCCCGGTGCCAACGAAGCTTACCCGTGCAGTGAGTGCGAGTATTCCTCAGCACGCCTCAGCTACCTCAGGCGTCACTACGAGACCGTGCACAGCAAGGAAAACAAGTACAAGTGCACGCTATGTGATGTTGATTTTCCATCAAACTCCGAATGCACTGCGCACTCTCGGTCGGCGCACGAGCACGACAAGTCGCTAGTGTGCGCACAGTGCGAGTTCTGTGCTGAGTCTCGAGAGGAGCTTCAGGATCACCTCGACTCGACTCCCGTGCATGGAACATTGCTCAAATGTTCCTACAAGCACTGTGACTTCTCTTCGGCTTTCACGTCCCGCCTCAAGTGTCACATCAACAACGTACACCTCAAACTTCGCCCCTTTAAGTGCTACCGTCCAGGCTGTACGTACGCCTCCGCTGTTGGGGCCAACTTGAAGTACCACTTGAACACCGTACACTTGAAGGTAAAGCCTTTCAAGTGTAGCTTTGAGGGCTGTAAGTATGCGTCTGCTGTGAGGACCAACTTGAAGCTGCATTTTAATTCTGTTCATCTCAAGGTAAAGCCATTCAAATGTTCCTTTGAAGGCTGTCACACGGCTTGTGCCACGCAAGCAAGCGTTAGGGCGCATTACAACAGCGTGCATCTCGGCCTTAAGCCCTTCAAGTGCGACTTCCAAGGCTGCACGTTTGCTTCAAACCTTAAGACTAATTTGAGTCACCATATCAAAGGAGTTCACTTGAAGTTGCGACCGTTTGCCTGCAACTTCGAGGGCTGTAATTTCGCGGCGCTAGGCAAAACTTTGCTCAAGTATCACATCGAACTTGTGCATCTGAAGATGAAAAATTTCAAGTGCCTCCAGCGGGACTGCGAGTTCAGCTCGACGCTGAGGTATAGCTTAAAGCGCCACATGCAGCGTGCTCACGACGTATCCCAATGAGATGGCAATCTTTATTTGAATCTCGAAGAGATGGGCTTTACTGAATAGTCATCGGCTGGTTTTGCTTGAATACATGTTGCTGTGTAGCACCTAAAAACTGCCGCATCTGCCGTGGATGTTTGCAAAATGTTCCGTTTCTTCAGCAGTCTATTCGGTCCTGTTTCTGAAGGTGTTGTAAACTAAACCTATAGTAAAACGTTTTAAATTTCAAACAATGCGTGTCAGTAAGTAAGTTACTTCTGAGAGCTGATCGCAGTCAGTTCATGGCTCAGTATTCGTATGGAAGACGTTTTCCGGCTTGTGTTTGTATATGCGTGCTGTCCGGAATATTTTTTTTTAACGAAACTCTGCGTAGGATGTTGTGCGCAATAAAAAAAGTGATTAGATCTGATTGACCAACTATTGAGTATGTAAATTAGATTCAAACAATGCCAGGTCTACTATAGATCTTGATGAAAGCATACCTATTGACTTTCAAGTATTTTTGCCGCAATTAGAGATGAGAGTTGAGAAATAGTCTTTATGTAATTTATTTATCTCTTCCGTGTATTTAACAGTAATTTGCACAAATGAAGTGCTTTCGATTTGTAAGACTTGGAGGCATGCGTTTGCTTATTCCAGAAGGATCACACTTGAAATAGTCAATACTCCGTACAAGCACTACCTCACAATACTCAACTCTATATCCCCAACCACTCACTCAGTGAATTTTATTTAACACATACACACCTCCCTAATCTACCCGCTAGACAGCACCTACACGGACTTGTGCTTCCACTGCCAGCACTCCCCCACTCCTCCTGGACAGCACCCACTCAGACTTGTGCTTCCACTGCCAGCACTCCCCCACTCCGCCTAGACAGCACCCACTCGGACTTGTGCTTCCACTGCCAGCACTCCCCCACTCCGCCTGGACTGCACCCACTCAGACTTGCACCATCTTCGTCCACGGACTTCCTGGCTTGACCGGACCCTAGTAATAACAAACTCCAAACTCGTGAGTTGTATGGGAAAAACGCAAGTGAAGGCTTTAGATCTATTCTTGAAAGCGTTCTAAATAACGCTAACTTGTATTAAACAGTAGCTGCTTAGTTGAAAAATGTTTTCCTTGTATTATGTATTTATTTCTTGTTGTGACGCTTTTATTGTCATTGAGGCAAATTTTAATTTTAATGTATTTTGAGGCAATCTTTTCCGTGTTGCTGCATATCGGGTTTACAAAAAAATGCGATAACCTTCCAAGCATAGTTTTAGAATAAATGGAATCAATATATTTCTACAGAGTTATTTAAAATTATATTTGTGTGTGAATAGTGAAAATTACTGACGCATAGAAGTCCTATGTTACTATAAAAATTTGGTTCCTTACCCTTTGCGTATAGTTTATTATTGTTTGGGTAAGATCTCGCAATGCCAAAGGCGGCTAAATTTTCCATAAAAAAGTAATTTTATTTATAGTATATCTAAACATAATCCATTTTAGAATCATTTATGTAACAGATTTCTATCATTGTCTAGATTATGATATCCGACCTTATGGTGAGTGCTGTCGAGTAACGACCGTTACTTTGTGATCGTCTTCTTATGTTCTTTATGTTGATGGCATTTAATGAGGCAATATTTGTATTTTCTAGTATAAATTTTCTTTCGAAGTATTTGAAGCATTATTATGAATAAGAGTAATTTTAACATTATTGTATGCTTTAATTATTTATTTACGTATTCACTAGTGATGAATCTTCAATCATTGTTGTTCCACACAATTACTCGGTAAGAGATCGTCACGGTCGAGAAATCCTCTTATTAATAACTTGGCGCTCATCGCAGCTTTAAAAACTAATAAATACTCTGAACTAAGACCACCATAATTTTAGATACCTAATACTCCAAACTGCATTGTGTACATGACTTTTCTGATCCAGCTAAAAAAATTAGTTTCAATATGGTTCGTTTACCCAATGTGCTCCTTCCTCAAAATTGCAAACAATTACATTTAATGAATACGTTCCTCGCTCAGTCTACTTGATCTGTTGCTATGGAGCTCATGGACATACCCCGCTCTATATACCAACCATGCGTTTACCATATAATTTTGTTGATTATTGAGTAAGCATCATGACTGAAAATTAAACTGGCAACTTTTCCGTACCATATATTCAACATCTGAAACAACTACAACAATATTTATCATTTTAGTTGACAACACCAGTTACAAAACTGACAAATCGTCAATATATGACCACTTCCTTATTTGGGCACGAGCTCACATTGCATTGTACACGAAAGAGCGTGAAAGCAGCTAAATTTATTACCCGAACATCTACTGGACCTGCAGCTGCACACGTTCGTGGCTGCACAAACTTGTCTTTTTAGCGAATTTTCTCATTTGTGGAAAAAAAGCGCTATTGGCTCGCCATGTCCGTCTATTTGTCCGTCCGTAACTTCACGTTTTCGTCGACGAGAAAATGCGCTCTCTGTCACTCACTGCAGTGAGTACTGAGTTATATTTTTTTCAAATCTTGCCCTCGTCCATGTAATGTCAATGAATTACACTAAAAATAACACATACTTCTAACTACCTCACATCGATAAAATTCGTTCACAACAATCATTCGTTTACCTTTATAAATACGTGAAACATTTATGTATTAAAATTATTAGTACTAAACAGCCACTTGGATTACACGGTAACGCACGTGGCAGACCACGGGCGAAAGGCGTCGACGAGCCGCGGCAGTTCTGCTAAATGTCTGCAGTTGTTACTCCGTGAGGTGGTCTTCAAGAGCCACTAGCGGAAACGAAGGCAGGTAAACTCGCACTGGACGTTTGTTCAGAGATCGTTTGGGCGGTCTTGAGTTCGTTGATAAACCGTGTGTTCGGAGCAAGAGTTTCGATTTCACAGCTGAAAACAGCTTCTAGAGTCGACAAGATCAGCTAGGTTGCTGAAGAAGACATCAACACTGTTTAATAATATCACAAACATCAATAAATATCTGCAAAACAACGACTCCGGGAAACATTAACACAGCGCTTTCATACATTAAGTATCTCGCCAAGACAGAAACTTCGTTGATGGTTTAAATATTCCAGAGATCAAGGCATTGATGGAAGAATTATATTAATCTATATATTATCTTCATTTCTTTGGTTACTTCGAGAAAACTCCGATCAGATGTTTTCTGACTATTCGAGAATAGGAACTTAATATTTAAGACGTGGTGCTCGAATAAATTAAATTATTTGATAGCACATTTCGAATGAACAGAAATGTGTTCAATAGGTGAATTAAATCTAAAAAAATTCCTAAAACAGAACACATAACAGATGCCGGTAATGAACACACCTGAATCTTATGATTCAGGCGAAAATATTCAATGCTTTTTGGTGATTGCAACTTAGTATATATTTATAGAAAGTATATTTGTAAATATAGTAAATCCAACAATAATAGAAGCTCTCTTCATTAAACTGTAATGAACACAAGACAAGTTGTGGGTCGAAGAAATAATTCGTAAGGTGAAATCACTGAAATGCATATTAAGCTCGCCTCAACCGACGTACGAACTGCGTTAGGAGAATGGCGAAAAATGAGAACGTTTAACAAACACGAAATACTCGCTATTTATTAGTATTGGGGTGCGTGCTGACCTGCGGTCAAGACCTTTAGATCGGTCTTACATGCTGCATAAAATATCTTTTACCAGCGTAAAAAAAATGTAAAACTTCACGTCGCACTTTGCAGTTAACAAAAAGTTCAATTACCTAGTACGTATTCACAACAATCCTAAAATACTAAAACATTCCGTTATGCATGTCAACATCCTAAAATACAGAAACAATGTACTAAAACATTCGGCACGTTCACCTTTGTCTTCTCACCCGCCCCTCTCTCAACTCTCCACTACTCAAGACCCCACTCTTATCATCCTCCTCCTCTCCCTCATCCTCCACACGTTCTCCAAATATCTCTTCACACTCTCAAACAAAGCCGCAGTTGCTCCCTCAGACAGACCCACAATCATTGCCATCCACTCTTCGCTTATTCTCTCTTACCCCACTTCGTTAATCTCACCTCCCTCACTTTAAATCGCCTCCAGCACAGACTGTTCACAACAAGTGCTCCACAGTTTCTCCCCATCCCACATAAAACATTTGTCTTCACTCCTCTCATTCCACCTGTGTGTACGTCCATTCACAATAACTGCACTCGTATCCACGCCACACTAATAAGTAATAACTACACTCGTATCCATGCCTCACTAATAACTGCACTCGTATCCATGCCTCAATAATAACTGCACTCGTATACACGCCCCACTAATAACGGCACTCGTATCCACGCCCCACTAATAACTGTACTCGTATCCATAACGCTCAGATGACCGCAGCTGCTGCTTCGGAGCGACTCTCAGGTAGAGGCGGGTGGTCGCTCCAGGTATTTGAGTGCGGGTTGTACACTTCAACCGACTGTATCGTAACCTGCAATGGTCATAATTATTACTCACTTGGTTTCAATTGAACTAAACGACACACGCCACGAGCCCACTTGCAGCTTAAGGGACGAAGACCACAAACGGAGGGCATTTAACAGAAACACGCGCCAAATCCTACCTACAGACTCAGGTAACAGCACATGCCGTCTTACGGTTTATCTGCACACTAGCAATCTTTTAGGAAAAAGCGTCAAGTACTGGACATTGCTTAGCACAATGCCACCCAGCCCCACCATACGCCACATCCACACCCCAGCCCCGGTCACCTGGGTACGGAAGAAGTCGCTGGTGCCGCGGCCACTCGACATGTCGCCGCCGATGACGTAGAGTAAGTTGTTGGCAGCTCCGATGGCGGGACTGGCGCGGGCCACGGTCATGTCGCACATCGCCTGCCACTTGTCCTGCAACGAGTGATTATAATAACACTGGTAACTATCAGGTAAAAAAATAGATCAAACCGACAAAAGGTGTACCTGTCTAAGCTAACATTGACGGCTTTCAAATAATGTATTGCAACTCAATTTGTGGATATTTAATATCTATGTGTCAACTCAAAACAAGTGGCCTGCTTGGCAAGTTTGAAGTAAACTAATCCGCTTTAAAAATAAAAGTATAAATTCACTTCAAACTTTGAAACACAAACACACTAGTAAATATACTGAAAACATAAATGAATTACATAAAGACTAAATCAATATTCATTTCTCAACTCTCATCTGTAATTTTGGCAAAAATACTTGAGAATCAATAGGTACGCTTTTATCAAGATCTATAGTAGACCTGACAATGTTTGAATCCATTTTTGTTTTTAGAGATTTAGTAGGAAATAATAAAGACATAAAAATGCCACGCACTACACAACAACAGAATGCCAGTTACTTTAAAAAAATATATATAACTCGCACCGGCAATTTCAAAGAAAAAAGCCGGGCAATCTTCCACGCTGTTTTCTAGGCACTAGTATGAGCCCATCGAGAGAGAAAACAAAATTTTACATTTAGTTGCCCTCACAAACCACAATGGAAGGCAACTTACTTTGAGTATTCTAACAAGCGGTTGTTTCCCTGCGTCCTGATTGGAAAAGTGAGTGAGGCCTTGGCTCCATCGTGGCAAAGGAGTACTGCTCGACCGTGGGCAGCACATCGAAGTACTGACCTCTTGGAAGGAGTACTGCTCGACGGTGGGCAGGACCTCGAAGTACTGACCTCTTGGAAGGAATAGCGCTCGACGGTGGGCAGGACCTCGAAGTACTGACCTCTTGGAAGGAGTATCGCTCGACTGTGAGCAGGACCTCGAGGTACTGACCTCTTGGAAGGAGTATCGCTCGACCGTGAGCAGGACCTCGAAGTACTGACCTCTTGGAAGGAGTATTGCTCGACCGTTTGCAGGAAATCGAAGTACTGACCTCTTGGAAGGAGTATCGCTCGACTGTGAGCAGGACCTCGAAGTACTGACCTCTTGGAAGGAGTATCGCTCGACTGTGAGCAGGACCTCGAAGTACTGACCTCTTGGAAGGAGTATCGCTCGACCGTGTGCAGGAAATCGAAGTACTGACCTCTTGGAAGGAGTATCGCTCGACCGTGGGCAGGACCTCGAAGTACTGACCTCTTGGAAGGAGTATCGCTCGACTATGAGCAGGACCTCGAAGTACTGACCTCTTGGAAGGAGTATCGCTCGACCGTGAGCAGGAAATCGAAGTACTGACCTCTTGGAAGGAGTATCGCTCGACCGTG
>NW_025935811.1:0-11708 GCF_000764305.2 Hyalella azteca | reverse complement strand
GAGAACGGGGAGCTGGGAGTAGGGGAGAACGGGGAGCTGGGAGTAGGAGAGAACGAGGAGCTGGGAGTAGGGGAGAACGAGGAGCTGGGAGTAGGGGAGAACGGGGAGCTGGGAGTAGGGGAGAATGAGGAGCTGGGAGTAGAGGGGGAGAAGGTGACTGGAAGTAGCCATGGCCAAGATAATATACAGCCAAAACGTAGGTATCAAAAACAGGGTTGCTGCTCCACAAACATCCACCAGAAACAGAGTGGGTTCTAAATCATTACCAGACAGATAAGGATTTAGTTTTCTGAAATTACACACCTGAAGCGACTTAGGTTCCCGACCAAGACTCATCCTAGCCAGGCTTCCCTAAAGCATCTAAATCAGTGGTTCCCAAACTTTTTCAGGCTGGCGCCCCCTTTGGCTCCCTAGTGAATTTCTAGCGCCCCCCACAGACATACGACTTTCTTGAAATTTAGTACGCTGCAATTTTAAAAGATAAAGGTTAAACACAAATGTGTATTTCACAAATAGAACCCCATTTAGTGAACCAATATGTTTTTCAGCTGTTTTAACTGTTCCCGCACTAGAAACCTAGGACGTCTCGGGCGAATTTACGGCCGGACTCGTGGCCGGTCTCACGACCAATCTCCAAATTCAATTATCAAGAAAATATCTCCAAAACAAATGAACGCAGCTCTACTAAACTTGGAACACGCATTCATCAGAACCTAACGGTGATGTTAGCTCGTAATTTTTATTTAAATTTCACCTTCATTCGTGAGTTGCGCGTATATTGCGAAACAGGCCAAAATTCGCATTGATCAAAGAATTTCTTCCAAACTATTGAACAGATTTGAACGAAATTTTGAATATACATTCCTAACTACCAAGCGGTGATTTTTTAGCTTATAATTTTTTTCGATTTTACCTTCGTTTGCGAGTTTTTTTTTTCATTTCACCGTCATTCTTGATTTCACACTTCCTTATATTCGGCCCGTATCGCCGGGTAATTTGTCGTTTAAATTCGCGGCGATCAAGAAATTTCTTCTAAAATACAGAACAGATTTCAACGAGACTTTGTATAAAAATACATAACCTCTAAACAGTGATGTTTAGCTCGTGACAATTTTTCCATTTTGCTTTCGTTTGCGAGATATACAGATATAAAAGGAACGACCAGCTTTTCTACCGGTCGATCGATGGCTTCTATAAATCAGAATCAGTATACGTATAGCCGTATAACTCGCAACGAAGGCAAAAAGAAAAAATGTAAACATCACCGTTGCTAAGGTAGGGTATTTTAGGGTAGTTTGTTAAAAAATTTTTGATTACTGCGAATTTAAGCACGAATTGCTGTTTAAATCGTGAATGAAGGTTAAATGAAAAAAAAACTCGCGAACGAAGGCACAATCGAAAAAATTTTCACGAGCAAAACATTTTCTCTTGGTAGTTAGGACTGTAAATTTGAAATTTCAGTCGAACCTGTACAGTAGTTTGGAAGGTACTTGATCACTGTGAATTTCGGCCCGAATTGCCATATACCTATGGCAAAAACAAACGATGGCAAAATTTAAACAATTTTCACGAGCAAAACATTACCGTTAGGTCCTAATGAATACGTGTACCAAGTTTCGTCGAGTTCATTAGTTTGAGAGATATTCCTTGATCATTGAATTTGAAAATTGGCCGTGAGACCGGCCTCGAGTCTGGTCATTAATTTGTCCGAGACGTAAACTCAGGAGAGCTAGGTTAAAAAAACAGAAAAAACCATCGCTTGGAGTCATGTGCTGCACATGTTGTGTACAAATCATCTTACAAACGTTCGAACTTCTGACATTGAACTTCGGACTACCGCCCCTCTATCGCCCCCCTACCGCCTTATTTTTCCTTATCGCCCCCCAAAATCTTTCCACCGCCCCTAGGGGGGCGATATCGCCCACTTTGGGAACCACTGATCTAAATAAAACAACGTTGGTCCGAATTACCCAAATAAACCGAATTAAGTTCCCAGTATAGACCTGAACAATGATAGATGCTCAGTGCACACCTAGAACGAAGTCGGTTCCTGACCATCGCAAACCAGATACAGGTACAAGGTTCGGATAATGTCCGCATAGAAAGAAGTGGTTATGTGGTTATTACCCACTTGAACAGGGGTGGTGATCATCACCTACCTGAACCGGGACGGTTCCCATCACCCACCTGAACCGGGACGGTTCCCATCACCCACCTGAACTGGGACGGTTCCTACCACCCACCTGAACCGAGATGGTTCCCATCACCCACCTGAACCGAGACGGTTCCCATAACCCAGCTGAACCGATATGGTTCCCATCACCCACCTGAACCGAGACGGTTCCCATCACCCAGCTGAACCAATATGGTTCCCATCACCCACCTGAACCGGAACGGTTCCCATCACCCACCTGAACCGAGATGGTTCCCATTACCGACCTGAACCGAGATGGTTCCCATCACCCACCAGAACCGGGACGGTTCCCATCACCCACCTGAACCGAGATTGTTCCCATCACCCACCTGAACCGGGACGGTTCCCATCACCCACCTGAACCGGGACGGTTCCCATCACCTACCTGAACCGGGACGGTTCCCATCACCCACCTGAACCGAGATGGTTCCCATCACCCACCTGAACCGAAATGGTTCCCATTACCGACCTGAACCGAGATGGTTCCCATCACCCACCTGAACCGGGGTATGAGGAGGTTGTCTGTCTCTGCCCAGGTGTTAGCGTTGGGGTCGTAGCGCTCTATGGTGCCTCCGACGCCCTCACCCACCCACCCCCCGAAGGCGTACAGGAAACCGTCGTGGGCGCAGAGCCCGAACTCGCAGCGGGGCACCACCATCGGCGTAATGGCCGACCACTCGTCCTCCTGGAGGGGACTTGTGGTCATAAAGAGGACAGATACCTATGGTGTCACGTGTATTAAAGGTACAAAGACCGTCTGTATGAAGGCACAAATACCGTCTGCATAGAGGCAAGACGACCGTCTGTATCAAGGCACGCAGACCGTCTGTACAAAGGCACGAAGACCGTCTGTATTGAGGAACAAAGACGGTCTGTATAAAGGCACGAAGACCGTCTGTATAAAGGCACGAAGACTGTCTGTATAAAGGCATGAAGACTGTCTGTATCAAGGCATGAAGACCGTCTGTACAAAGGCACAAAGACCGTCTGTAATGAGGAACGAAGACGGTCTGTATAAAGGCACAAAGACCGTCTGTATAAAGGCACGAAGACTGTCTGTATAAAGGCACGAAGACTGTCTGNCAGTGTTATACCTGCGTGTACGTGTCGAGACACAGTCCAGTATACCTGCGTGTACGTGTCGAGACACAGTCCAGTATACAGCAAGTGCTCAGAGCGTCTGTGGGGGCTCTCCAGCTCCCGCCTGGCGCCGCCCATCACGTATATTTTCTTGCGGGCGCGGAGACGCGGACGGGCGATACAGAAGGCGGCGCCTCCCTCTGCCGCTGCGGGGGGCGACTTCAGGAAACACTGCAAAATTCAGTCATGTTGAGTGCTATGATAAATGCATTGAAACTAACGATCGAATAATTAGTTACGGTAAATATACGACAATATTCACAGCAATATCAGGAATTCTGGTTTAATAATAGATTTACAAGAACATACCGTCATTCTGCGCGTTCAAAAAAATATGAAACAACATGCGTCAATATGGGGCAACATGAGTCATGCGTGTTGTGATAGACTTAGAATAACTTCACGAATCATATGTACATCGATAATATGATACATCGTTTGATGTAGTATCATATTGGTTGGTGAGAAACTTTCAGAAATGATGCAACACGTCACGAAGAATTTCATAGAAACAAGCAGCAACAAGAGCACAAATACACCCAAACACCAGCACAGCACAGCACTGCACCAAAACAGCAACAGCACAGCAACAACACAGCACCAGCATTGCACCAACACCGCAAAAGCTCATATACACTCGGACACTTGCCTTGATGGCGTCCCTACTGCACCGACACACTTGCCTTGATGGCGTCACTAGTCACTACTGCACTGACACAATTGCCCTAATTGCCTTGATGGCGTCACTACTGCACTGACACACTAGCTTGATGGCATCACTACTGCAATGGGACACTTGCCTTGATGGCGTCAACGGCGTCACTACTGCACTGTGACACCGTCTCTGCCAGAACACTTGTGGACAACAAAGGGAAGCGGACACATCGCAACACTTGGCTGGCATATTCTGCACGCTCTGTGTGCATGTGACTCAACCAGCGCACGGCGGCACTCAGGACCTGATAGGGAAGCCTAAAACTTGAAAAAATATAACTCGGTACTCACTGCAGTGAGTGACAGAGCACATTTTTTCGTCCATGAAAACGTGAAATCACGGACAGACAGACGGACGGACGGACGGACATGGCGAGCACAATAGCACCTTTTTTTTCATAAATGAGAAAATGAGCTAAAAATGCATCTTTAGATAAATAAAATTTCACAGAAAAATATTTAAATTATGGCAGACTTTCCTTTGATAATGGCATAAAAAATTACCTTACCATATAATAAAAGCTATAGTACCTATAAACTTTAGCAAAAATACTTGTAACATATTGTGAGGGAAATAATTAAACAGTTTGTTTGACTGCCAAATATGCACATAGTATATGCAGACTCAAATACATGACTCCATGAAGACAAGAGCATGCATAATGAGGAGCGCAGACACATGGCAGGGTGGATGAAATTTGACATACAGGAAATTACAGTTAAAGCAGTTTTAACGCTGTGGCAGAACCCTAAAACCCTGAAAATTCAAATGCAGAAAAGCCCCAATGCTGAGAAATGGGATACACTCCACCTGAGAATCGTCTAATTAAAATTAGCTAGCCACAACACCAACGAATATTGTCACCTATTCAATATGAAATATGAGGAGTGTTGATCAATATATCCTTGTGGCCCAGGGCAGGGTGGCCCAGCGGTTAAAGTTCAGAGTGCCAAGATTGGCGCAGAGAGGCGCGGGTTCGATCCCAGCTCCGTGCGCCAGTTTCTGGTCAGAATCGGCAAGGAGGCCGGGCGGTTAAGCACAGCAGAAATGTAGCAGTGAGTTGCGAGTTCGAAACCGCAAAATGCTGTGAATGTTCTGCGATGTTCAGAATCAGCGACAGGCCTACGGCCTAATAAACGCTGAAACAGCTATTATTATTAATATTGTTATAATGATGCCATATATGTGCTAGCCCCAGAGACCTGATGCTCAGCAGAGATATTGAGCAGCTCCGACAGCAGGAGGCGCAGCAGGAGTTCAATGGGCAGGTCTAGAAACTCTTCCTCCTGAGCCACTTCAGGGAAATTCTGCTCTAGGAACTGCCACACACTCTGTGCCAGAGCATCAAGGTGGTGCCCTTCTGCAAACCTGCAACACATGGAAGCCAATGTTAACTGCTTCAAGAGATCAATAATTGGTCTATAGAAAAATACACATCATACTTGGAGCTTGAACTTTAAACACATGGGATGCTTTGAGCATCTAAGCTCAATTTGATGAAAAGTGACTTTTTATTAAGTTATTAAAGTTTTTTTCTAGTTATTAAAGACTTATATTAGTTAACATTATATAAATTTTATAGGAGTATGAAGTACAGATCTTATAGAAACAATGTAAAGAAAAAATAAAGTATAGAACAGAACATCAACTTCATCAGTAAGCTAATGTGTCGCATTTTGTCTCAATATCAACTCACTTAACTAATGCCACAAAAGTTAATAAACTTTCACAGTATTTGGTCCATGAAACAAGTCATAATAGTTTGAAGTTTTGTAAATAAAAAGAATATTTAGGATTAATAGCAAGTGGCTTTACTGCAGGTAGCCATGTCCCAGTCTTTGGCAGAATCTCATCTTTAAACATCAGAATTTGTATCTTTTGATGGCAATTTGCATTTCCACCCATATGAAGAAATTTGTTCTGCAAGGAACTTGTTCAGCTAATAAGTAGGTAGGTACGTAGTAATAATCACCAAGCATAATCACCTCTTACCTGTAGCAGCCAATGGCATTAGCAGGAGTAAGTTGCTTCAAAAGGAAGTTGGATGACGTCACAACCACATCAGGCATCTGCAACATGTCTGCTGCCACCAGCAGGTCTTGTACTGTCTCAGCAGTCACCTCTACATTACCTGTAAATTAAGTACCAGTAATCTTCACTAATGATCTCCAGTTTTTGAGTTATTGATATTGATACAATGATGTAGTGAAGATAACATAAAATTTAAAAATTCCAGGTCATATAAAGCAATGTAAAAAGAATTTACAAAGTAAATGTAAAGCATATCAAACAAAAACAAAACTAATCAGAACATGAAACAAATTAAATTCTTCAAGAAATAATAGGTCATTTATTTTGTACAAGTTGGTCTGACCAGTATAAATAAAGGTGAGGAGAGCCGCCAGTATGTGGGGCTTGAGCGTCGGTAGTGCCACAACTTGCTGCTTCTGCTCCATCAGGTCACTTGTAAACATTGCTTGGAAGTAGGAACTGGCTGCTGCCAGCACGCATCTGTGTGCCTGATGGTCAATAATACTTTAGTCAAAAATACCATAGTCAACAATACCATAATCAATTATACTATAGTAAACAATACCATGGTCAACAATACCATAGTCAATAATACTATAGTCAATAACAAAAATCTAGTCAACAATACTATAGTCAACAATATCATAGTTAATAATACTATAGTCAACAATACTATACCTAGTCAACAATAACATAGTCAATAATACTATGGTCAACAATATCATGGTCAATAATACCATAGTCAACAATACCATGGACAATACTATAGTCAACAATACCATAGCCAACAATACCATAGTCAACAATACTATGTATACCTAGTCAACAGTTCCACAGTCAAAATGTGTCATTAATACATCAATAAGAACTTTTGGATTGCTTGAGAACAAAAAGGCTTTAACTAGGACAAGAGTTATTAATCAATAAAAATTGTGGCCAAAGAATTTGTAATCAAAATGACTGTGGATTACAACACCAATAAGGTTAAAAAATGACAGTTCAGATAGGAAATAATAGTATTGACAATAGTTAAGCTTTGATTAAATAAGGCCGGCAAACTAAAATCAAGCTGTGACTGCTAGGTTGTATAAGTTTCATCTAGTGTCAATTTTTACTGCAATAAAAGTGTTGATTTGTAGACCATGAAAAAATTATAAACAGATGTAACTAGATATAAAAATCCTCTAAAGAAAACTTGGAAATTTATACACACGATAAGAAAGCTAAAATTTGAAATAAATGCTCTAGACCAATGCATACAAGTTTTATTGATTTAAAACAGAACGCTTGATTGCCACCTTGACAGAGTAGGAGCCAGCTTTGAGTTCAACATCACAGAGCTGCTCTGATGTCCACAAATCATGTAGGTTGAAGATAAGCTTAGAGCTGTAACTTTTACTGGAGTAGTGATGCTTGTCATCAACTTTGGTTCCAGCATTGACATCTTGCATTGCTAAAGCTTGGCCAGTATTGCTCTTGGATGAAATCATTCCACGCATCCATAATTTGAAACCTTTAAAAGAAGTAACCATTTAAAAATGGTTAAACAGTAAAATATAATAGTAAAGTAAAATGGTTAAGCAGTAAAATGCAATATCAATCAACAGACAGAAGGTTGGTTTCATTGTTTGATTTCATTAAAACTACAAATCATAGTAAACTCAGCTGGATTTTTTCAAAGCAAAGACAATTCTAGTTTAAAATAACAGCATTACCTTGCTTTTGATATCAGAGTAACCATGTTAAGAAATACAAGGAAAAAACAAATATTGACACTCAAGCTTGTCAATATATCAATGAATACATAAAGGGTGTCCCAAAAAAAACAATACTCAACTTTGAATGGCTGTAACTCGAAAAGTAACTGAGTTAAAAAAATTGGGAAGGTCAGGATTTGTTTCCTATGTTTTTCTGCATCTCTCCATCAAAAATCAGACAGATGTAGCCATAAGCATTTGATAGAACTTTCAGTGACATGTGCTAAAATCGTCTTGCGCAAAGTTTTAGTAAGATCATTTTGCATAATCATTACGTTGTCTTGACATGTTTTCTTTTCGCTGTTTTTTATCATTGGTGAGACAAAAACATGGCAATCTTTGGTGAGAGACAATCATGACAATCTTTGGTGAGACACAATCATGACAATCTTTGGTGAGAGACAATCATAGCAATCTTTGGTGAGAGGCAATCATGACAATCTTTGGTGAGACAAAAAAATGGAAATCTTTAGGGAGAGACAATCATGACAATCTTTGGTGAGACACAATCATGCCAATCTTTGGTGAGACACAATCATGACAATCTTTGGTGAGAGACAATCATGGCAATCTTTGGTGAGAGGCAATCATGACAATCTTTGGTGAGACAAAAATATGGCAATCTTTGGTGAAAGACAATCATGGTAATCTTTGGTAGAGACATTCATGGCAATCTTTGGTGAGAGACAATCATGGCAACTTTTGGTGAGAGGGAATTTCAAAGCCAAAGATTGCCTCTCCCCAAATATTGCCATTAATGTCTCTACCAAAGATTATCATGATTGTCTCTCACCAAAGATATTCATGTTTTTGTCTTACCAAAGATTGTCATGATTGCCTCTCACAAAAGATTGCCATGATTGTCTCTCACCAATCATTGTCATGATTGCCTCTCAAAAAAGATTGCCATGTTTTTGTCTCACTAAAAATACAAAAAATAAAACAGAGAAAAGAAAACATGTCAAGACAACGTAATGATTATGCAAAATGATCTTACTAAAACTTTGCGCAAGCACAATTTTAGCACATGCCACTGAAAATTCCATCAAACACTTATGACTACATCAATCTGTCTGATTTTTGGTGGAGAGATGGAGAAAAACATAGGGAACAAATCCTGACCTTCCAAAAAATTTTTAACTCTATTACTTTCTGAGTTACAGCCATTAAAAGTTGAGTATCGTTTTTTTTTTTTGGGACACCCTGTATAATATTTTACCAAAATGCATGGAAAATCAACCAGGAGTCAAAATAATCGTTGAAAAATACCAACTAGGCCAGGCAACACTGTGTTGCCAACACATTGACATTTGTTCTCATAAATAGGTATAGGTATTGAAATTGCTGGCAGACAAAGCAGATTGAATTCAAAGGTAGTCTTTGACTAATATAAAACTGTCACTGACAATATTTTGCATAATTTAAAACTATACCTGGTTTGTTGAGCTTTGCTCAGTACCAATTTGAAATATTGGACAAAAGTTCAAGAAATTTTGGGCAAAAATTAATCATTTTGCAGATGATTCAAAGAAATTACAGAAAGAAATAATGCCATTTCTATTATTTTTTACCAATTGGGAAAAGGCCATAGGAATAGATAAAATTGGCTAGATTTGTGGGCATTTTTGTCTAATTCATGGGTGGCTTCTTTCCAATTTGGGTTCAGTATATATGCGTACATGCATTTCAGAGCTATCATTTCACAAAATAATATTGATAATTTAGTAAGAACTTTTCAATGTTAGCTTGAACTCACTTGAAACTGGAGAATGTGGAGATGGTGGTGCCTTAGGCATATTTTGTCAAGAATTATTTTCAACTTGAGAAACAGAAACAAGAACAGACTAAATTACAGCCAATTAGGAATACTGGGTATAAGTTTTCTAAAATAATGGATAAAAACTATTGTTTCATGGACAATATTCAAAAATTGTACGCATAAATAGGCAGTGTTTTTAATTTTCACTGAAGAATTTGGAAAGGGAAAAGGCTAGATGAATGGGAGAAATTTGCCAGATTCATAGACATTTTTATCCAATTCACGAGTGGATGCTGCTCAATTTTTCTACTAATAATCACAGAACCAACTAAAATGTATCATTTAGGAAATTATGAATAGGTTACGAGTGGTAGTGACTAAAATCTGGACCAGGAAAGGTCAGGCTGGTCAGCTGGACCAGGAAAGATCAGCTGGACCAGGTTCATAAAAAATAAAAGGGTGCAAATCATCTGAAACATTCAAGATAATTGCAATTTGATGTATCAAATTTACTTGAAAAAATGTTGTCTGACCAGCACATAAGGGTCTAAGAAAAGTGTATTTTTGATCACACTGATTGATAGAGTTTTCTGAAATGCCCAAAAAATATGAAAAATTTCAAGGAATTTTATTCAATTTTGACCACTGAACTTGACATAAATTTTTCAGAGTAAATAATAAATAAAAAAAAGTGTTTCATCTTTTTCAGGCATTTCAAGGCACCTTTCATTGATTATTTTGATCAAAAAATACACTCTTGTGTGACCCAAATTTATGGGTCTTGGGTCTCCAGACCTGACATGAAATTTTTCATAGTAAATTGGCAAAATTTATAAAAAATTTTTATGTTTCTTGGATGTTTTGGATCATTCTCTATTGACTAGTTTGATAAAAAATACACTATTTTCAAACCTTCAGGTGCTGGTTAGCCAAAATTTCTTGAATAAATTTGATATGTAAAATTTCAAGTTTTCTTGATGTTTCAGATGATTTGCAGCCTTTTATTTTTTGTGAAACTGGTCCCACAGAACGGTCTGGGTCCATTCTGTGAAATTGGGTTTTATTTACTTAGTCTGGATCTGGGTTGAAGTCAGCAACATTCTGAATTACCAGGAATTTAAAAGCAAAGAAAACAGCCAGAATATTAACCATTTCTTATGAATGAAAACGTTTCGGAGACCAGCTCCAGCGTCAGTTCAAAAGTTCAAAACCTATAAGAAAATCAGAATCAATTAGAAAACTAAATTCACAATTCACATCGAAGATAAAAACATAAATAGAAAAAATAAAAACAAATACACATAAGGAGACAGGCCTATCTATTTACAATTTCAAGGGGTAGGGGATAGGAGCTGAAGCCTGAAGGCTGCATTTAAACCAGGTTTCGGCTTTAAAATATACAGGGATTCTAAAATCCGTAGGTCAGTAACACTGGTCGTGTAAGCTAGAACTCTGAAATCACTCAGACACCGGAACATTGCAGTTGCACTGCTTGGCATGTACGCCCAGTTGCCCACAGCTGAATGAGGAGGATGTGCAAGTAATGTTCCCATTCTAAAACTTCTGCCCTCCTAGCATAGTAGGAAATAGGAATGAGTGAAATTGCTTGCATAAATTGCAAATTGTAGTTTTTTGTTTTCAACTTGTTAGTTCTAATTAATGGGTGGCTTCTGTAAAATTCCTTGTTTAGCCATCACTGCAACTGTCCAACTCGCAACATGCAAAGCATTTTTTAAGTTAAAGGAATCTTTTTAATCCTACATCTACAAGGAAAATTCCCCATTGGAGCTCTATAAGATTTTTGGGAGCTCCA
Organism: Hyalella azteca; assembly: GCF_000764305.2. Lineage (NCBI taxonomy): Eukaryota > Metazoa > Arthropoda > Malacostraca > Amphipoda > Hyalellidae > Hyalella > Hyalella azteca. The sequence continues at coordinate 299 of NW_025935811.1, read as the reverse complement.
TTTCTGGAGTTGTGAGAGAATTGCATTCCATTCATAAATCATAATTGGGTTGAATGTTTCCAAATATAAAAAAAAAATTGGAGCTCCAAGCCTGAAGCCTCCAGCATCCAAAGCATACATAGTGGCAACTGGCAATGGTAAACAAGATATTTAAAAAAAAAAAAAATTAGTTTGTTTTTAATTTCCAAATTTACTCAAGATTAAAATCAATATTTTATATATGATAATGCTGGTATGACTATATGATGCCAAATTGCCAATGGTATTGGTAATTTGGTATCCAATGGATGTGGGCCATG
>NW_025935810.1:0-13345 GCF_000764305.2 Hyalella azteca | reverse complement strand
GTTCGAATATTTAATGCCCGGTTTATATCGAACCTTTTCCCAGTGAAAATTTACAGACGGGTCAGCTTCTGATTTGGATTTCCAGAAGCTGGGGCGACTCTAAATTTAGGATATGATCATAAACTTAGGATACTCATTAGGATATGCAGTATGCAGCCTAACAATTTTTTATTGTGTGAATTATTTCTGACTTCGACAACCCTTGGGGGCGAATTTTTTAACAGAACGCTATGGAGTTTCACGGTTGCATGATTAATGCACCAACTTGGACGTGATGATATATTTCCAAGTTTTTGATCCCCAGACATTTACTGCTAAAAATAAAAGGTTTCTCTAACAACTTTCTTGTAAATTTAAATTCTATAAGTTTGCATAATTTTCGTTGTGTTCTCATTTATCTATACAAAATTTATACGTAACAGTTAAGTAAGCTGATGATAATTAGGGGCATATACTAGATGTAGCCAATTGCCTCCTTGAGTTTGATCTTTCATATATCTTAAAATAATTCCACGGCCGTGTCAGTCCGGTGCAGCAAAACACGCGCTTCGCGCTAACTTTTTGAGCTTCGTCGAGGAATTTCGGAAAAATTTAGACATCTATATGGAAGTTTCACTTGAAAATTTTTGGACTTTCAGTTCCAGGTCCAAGAATCTCATAACTTTCATCACATAATTGTGAAAAAATGTAACTCAGTACCCACTGCAGTGAGTGACGGAGAGCGCATTTTCTCGTCGACGAAAACGTGAAGTCACGGACGGACAGACAGACGGACGGACGGACGGATGGACGGACATGACGAGCACAATAGCGCCTTTTTTCCATAAATGAGAAAATGCGCTAAAAATTTTAACGAACGTACCTATCTCCTATGACATCGGTGCAGCAAAACACACGTTTTCGCGCTAACTTTTTGTAATCCCTGCGTTTCGTAGCTGAATTTCGGAAAAATATAGACATCTATGGGAGTTTTACTTAAAATTTTTTAATTTGCAGTTCTATGTCCAAGAATTATAAAAAAATTTAATTTGCAATTCTATGTTCAAGGATCTCATAACTTTTATCACGTACCTGTGAAAATTTTTGAACCAATTCTTTATTAATTTATTAATGAATCCTGGGTTTGAACCTTGCAATTAACCGTTCCAAAGTAGAAGATTCCTATCTGACCAGGAATTGTGGAGGTTTAAATGGGAAATAAAATTTTCAGTGTTGCATCATCAACAGTGATTTTCTTTGCTGGGTAGATGTTGTTACTCGTTCGATTGATTTTCATCCGTAAACTTTAAATTTTCAAATGAATTAAGGCCGTCTGGCATCCATATTCATTCAACAACAAAAATTTGAATGCAAATAAAACGCCGAGTAAACGTACAATATCTTCGATGAAAACATTTCAAAGAGCAGTTTTGATCCATAATCAGTTAAAAAAAATATACTGTAGAATATATTTACATTCCGAAGAGAAAATCGAAATGTTCCATATATTTTTCAACTGATGCTGGAACAGGTGTCCGAAGAGTTATCATTGAACATATGGAGAATTTGCTTGACGTCTTCGTTATTTTTAAATTCTTGGTGAACTTGCAACTAAAGCAGACAAATGATGTCATCATCTAACGACAGAGATTTGCTAGACTAGAAATCTCTCAGTGATCACATTTTTTGTATAATATTATGCCAGGCAGCTAAATTTTTATCGAAAATTTTTCTTTAAAAAAGCATTCGATTTCATTGTTATATGACATATACATTTTCAGATTTATTAATGTACTGAAATTTTCAGCGGTTATCTGATAATAAATAATTAAGAAAAAAATATGAACCGTTCAAACATTTAATTCAGATTACAATTTACAGGAAAAATTGGTAATAGTAGAAAATCATTTGGATCTCATTTCTAAAAATCACCATTCGTTGCAGGAAAAATTACGCATTTTGAAGTATTATAGAATAATGCGATTTTGTTTTCAAAACGGCTGTATGAAAGATTAATGTCTACGTTTCGGATGTTTCAGATGAAAAACTATTTTTGTGAAGGAGACTGAACCTGGAACCGCCGAAATTTATTTAAGTTACATAAACGTTTCGCGTGGAGCGACACTCGGTCATGCTTTCTCTTCGGCTACTTCTGAAGTTGAGTAGATTTAGATAGGATCTTTTCGTTTGCAGGTATAATCTAACTGGCCAGCGGTACATGAAATTATTATTCTAGTTAAGGGTATATTAGGCATTTCGTTACTTGTCAAAATACATGAAATTTTCTATGCTGGAGAAGAGGAAAATAAACTGCAAAATATATTCATTCTCACCTTTTCAACAACTATTTTGGAATTTAGAAAGGTATCGATAAAATTCGCTGCAGATATTTCAGAAAATGTTTTAACAATCATAACATGAGATGTATTTCTGTATTATTAATTAATGCGCTGGTATATGGAACCGATACATATTGAATCGAGCTACCAATAAGGTTTTGTAGGGTTTAATCTGGCATCTTTGACTTATGGCAAAGTTTAATATCTTCGATGACCTTTCGGGAAAGATAAACGATTCCATAAATACAATCGCAATAATAAGACCAATTCTAATAAAGATCATTGTTTGTGATGAAAGTGGGTGGATGGATAATGAAGTTTGCTTCAATTTTGATTGAAATTTTACCAAAACTGTGGTCGTATATCGCTCACGAGTGCCTTGACTTTTCACAAACAGATTTCCATTTCATGGCGCTTGAATTGGTTTCTCTCTGGTAATATTGTCGCGTCAAAGTTTCAAAACTGACTTTACTGTCAGAGATCAAGCTGTTTCAATTGGGCCTAATCTTTAGGCTGGAGTCTAAACGCAAATCTTAGGAATCTTCAAAATTTATTTTAAAACCTTCAAGTTAATTCGTTGTCTTAAACATGAGAATTGATTCTATTTTTATGTTTTATGTTTTGCATGTCTATGCTGACTATGCATCACAACTTGCTCCCGCCTTGATGTCGGCGATATCCTATGCATCAATAAGCATAGTTTTATGACGCACAAATTACGGTTAAGGCTTGATGAAATCCATGATTTGCAACATTCGCAAACCCTCAAATACGCAAACATGTATATATTGAACACGCAAATATGCAAACATACGCAAACATGTCATAATTATTCACTGATAATGAATATTTTACAAAAGCATTACGGCAAATAAACATTCACACAGGCTATTCTTCCCAGGTTTATGGATCTTTTTATGGAGATTTATGTACTAACACCATTTAGTTGCATTAAGTTGTCTAAAAAATTCTTCTATGGAAGTTACTTTATAATTTTTGCTTCTATAGCTCTTGGCCAGCTGATGGCAGGAATACATTTAAATTACGCGGAAAAAAAAACAGAAAAGCCAAATTACGTAGATTAAATACGCCATTAGGAATAATTGTAGTGAGCCTGATGAGCTAAAAGCCGGTCGTCAGAAGAATATTAAATTAAATTTAATAGTTTGAGAAAAACCAGAAGCAGGAAAGCAGTGAAGCGCTCATATCATATCTGCAGATGGCTGGTACCTCAGAGCTCAGCCTTAGGAATAAGATCAGAAATGAATATTGCATCTTGCGCAGCCTCTTTACGTTTTATTGGTTGGCAATTTTCATGCAAGAGAGAAAAGGATTTTTTTCTAGTTTTGAGGAATTTGAGGCAAAAAGGAAATCTGTTTTTTATTTTATATCTGGGCATAGCTATACTTTCAAAAAGATTTAAGAGATCGTAAGTTCATCTGCCAATCATTGACGGACAAAATCCACCAATCATAGACAAGAAAATATAGCGTAAGTACTTACGTTCACTTAGGGAATTTTGAAAGTATGGCCCCTGAATGATAAAGTTCTTTTACCCACCCCAAAAAATTTGCACACTTGATTTTTTTTGCAAAAATTTGCACATTTCCTTTTCAACTTCCGAGTGTCTACAAGCTTCTGCTATGCCTGTTGGGCGACCCTGAGTCATATTTCAATCAAAACACAAGGCAGGCGAGAATTATGAGATTGGCTTGATTGTTATTTTATCTAATCCATCAATACTGTGCTTTAACAAATGTATGCTCACAGCAATAAAGTAAAACAGAGTGACGTGAATTGATTACAATATAATATAATATCTCTGAAAGTTTTTGATTATGTTCGCATGAGACCGCGTTAGCAAAAAAAACAGCACTGGAAATTGCGGTCCGAAATTGTTTCACTAAATTTAGGCAAATTTAAATTGAAACACGAGTTTCACGAATGTAAATGAGCATATTAATTATTCATGCATTGTTCCTCATCCATACGCTGTTTTAATGAAAACCTGCTCATGGGCCTTCAGCCAAAGCTTGGCAATAGTTGTTTCAAACGCGATTTTTTCAGCTCTTATTTTTCAGTGTCTCTTGACGAAAATTCGCTCCTGTCTATCTATTTCAGTCAAATAGTTTCACTAATGGACCTGGAAATTCTAGGTTTGTCTTGTATTTTCCAAAAAACTTCGCAGAAAATTACTAATGAATATGGTAGACCACACACCACTTATAACATGAGGTTCACAATTCTTATTCCAAAGTACTGAATTTTAAAGTAAGAAATTATTCATGCAAATTGCACCATTGACTGGTTACGACTTACGACGATACTGTATTGAATTTCTTGCAAGGGTCTCGAAATCGCAATTCGTAAAACAATTTTTCGCGGCCTGCGGCCACGTTCGTGGTATATAAATGTACGATTGAGGATGCATATTGGCGGCCAACATTGCCCAAACTTTTCATATTCCTTCCCGTGCGCAATCATGCTACTGAATAGAGTAGCCTATGAAGTGTTAGGAACCCTTGGCGCCGTAAGCCCGCAGCTAATGCCAGTATGGTCTTCATGTGAAGCCGTTGCGTAACTGGAGTGGCTTGCGGTGTTACTAGCGTGGTCTGTGACTTCAGTCTGAGGCTGTCAAGTGTAGCTGTGCATGATTATGTTGAGCGTTGGCTACAGGACTAGTTTACCAGCTTGTCATTGCGGGGGTGGAACTGCTCCTGGGGATGTGGGGGGTTAAAGTAGGGGCTACTGAACTTGGGGGACTAGTGGAGGGCTTAAGAGGGGGATGGAACTGTACCTGAGGGATGGAAGGGGTTAAAGTGTTAAGAGTCAGGTTTGTTGCAAACGGCTGCGCTCCCTATGACGGTATGTTGTGCTATGTGGTTAAAGATACATGTAATATTCTTGTTCCTGCTTTGTTATCGGTTATGTCGGATGAAAAAGAGAGTTTATTGTTTACTCAACTTTAATTTAGTTGTGTGGTAGTCCTTTAGTTTAGTTGTTCAGTAGTCGTAAAAATGTCATTGTCGTCCAGAAAGCGAAAAATTACGGATTAAAAAGAGGTGTTCTGGAATAAATGGAAAAATTCATATTTTGTCACAGAAGTGGACGAAAAACTCTGCTGTCTGATTTGCTCGTAGCGCGCATCTCTGTGCACTAGGCATACAACATCCGTAAACATTACGAAACATCGCATTGAGAACAGTATGCCTGGCTATCCGGGAAACTGCGGACAGTCTGGCTTCGCGAAGGAAAACTCCAGCATTTTTTGCAACGCATCAACACAACAAGCGGAGGTTCTGCGAAGGTACTTAAGCTTTGTTGTTAGCGAAATGGCATCACGATCATTCACAAAGGTATTAGGACCATTCACTGTAGGCCAGTTTGCAAAAGAGTTTATGATATTAGCGTGTGATATTATCGGCCCGAGAAAAATAAACTCTCATAAGTTTGTCTGCGAACCCAGTTGCAAGCATGATAACCGAGCCAGCAACAAAATAGTGATCAACAGCAACTGATTGCTACGGGAAAAGTCTTTGCAGCATATTCCACTGCACTGGACCTGTCTCTTATACACATCTAGATGTGTATAAGAGACAGCCTTAATACATTCCGAAATATTCACTGCATTCACTGCTTCTCGGAGTTTATCATAGTCGCCTTTCGCAAAATTTAAACGCTCACGCTTCCGAGGCGTCTTTTCTGTACAGCACTTAAGTCTGAAAAACAATGATTGGTGATGGCTTTTGCCCAACGGAGCCTCGTGACGAAGCTCATCCAACATTCATTCATCACTGGTAAACACCAGGTCTAGAATATTTGGAGTCTGTTTACTTCTATAATGGGTTGGTTTGGTAACGTGCTGGATTAGGAAGGAGTCTCTTACTGACTCCATGAACAAGGATGCTGGGTGATTCTCTTCCCTTGGAGAGGATCCATCTATCCAGTCTAGCTCTGGATGATTAAAATCACCAACGATCAACGTGTGTGGCTTACGGAAAGTCATGCTCGGTAAAAAACTGTTTAGTATTTTATCGTTTTCAGAAGAACTGTTTGGTGATCTATACACGACGCCTATGAGGAGGCTATCTTTGCCTTTTAGATTAAATTCGCACCACACTGATTCTCTAGCTGATTGATGTTCTGCAGATAACTTGACTTGCTGGGCCCCATAAGAGGTTCTAACCCACAAAGCTACACCTCTACTGCACTGCACCTCTACTGCACTCAACAGACACCGCATATTGTGCCGTATTCATTTGTGGCAGTGGAAATATGCAGTAGGCTTAGTAATCATTTTTTTAGTTAGTTTTTTTAGGGAGGGAGGGGAATACAGTTTCTGGTTTTTAATTAGGAACAGAAAAAACGTCAATTTATTTTATCGACGAAACTGCATTTGCATGGCATAAACTACACCAAATGAAATTAATAACTATAAACACGTTATTTTGCCATTTAATTGCAGTGACAGTAGTGTCCGGAACATTTAATACAATAAATTTAATAAATTTAATTTCGTAAAATTTAATAAATTTAATTTTCTTTTCGTGGTGCTGCCCGCTTGCTGGCTGTTACTTTCCACTGAGGCCCTCATGCCAAAATGTGAGACCCTTTGATTTAGTACGTTAGCTGGAGGTATTACTCGCTGTACAAACGAGCTCAGTACTCATAAATGATATAAATATTCTAAGTTTAACACCTACGTTCTCACCACTTGAAATGATATGCAATTTAATCCCTCAAATAGATATAATCGTCAGGTTGAAATCAATGGGATAAAACCATGAGTTTGTTGAACGAGTTGAAATTCCAACATGGTGGACCTCCTTAGCTGTTTTGCGTTAATATTAATAATTATGTCCATGCACCTATATAATAATATGGCGCCTATGACGTCTCAAAAAATTGTTCTAACTGAATATCCATTGCCATATCTTCAATCTGAATTTGGAGATCAGTTATTGAATAAGTAAATTGATGTCTAGCCAATTCAATTTATTCTACAAGTTTCAATCGATGAAATTCGTGAATGTGAAATTTTGGTCCATTGGTGAAAAATTTATGCTTCTCGCTGTATGGGGAAAAACTTCGAATTTTTGCGACATTACGCTTGTTTAAATTAAATTTTACGAACGAAAAGTTTTCCGTAGGAGCAAAAAGCACATCATATCACAAAAAAAATATAAATATTCAAAAGAAGGTTGATAAGTTCCACACTATTATGATTATGAGGACATTTTCAACTCACTAGCATTTACCCACGGTCGAGCAAAATAGCTACCTAAAGTGGCCGCATTTACTGCACTTTGCACCACGACAACGATTATTGCTGGACACAAAGTTGTAAAGTTCTCGCAGCAACTGCTTACCCACAGCGTTTGCTGCTTAATTTGGCTACTAGAATTTCTCGTAATTTTGAATGTGTTATGATTCTGTAAATATTATAACTATCTAAACATATAATATAATTTACGCCTGTCATGATGGCTGAAAATTGTGAGCATATATGCTAATAAATGAATTAACAAAAATGCAGTTCGCACAATTGACAATAATAAACGTGAACATAGGTCAAGGATCATTCAACAGCGAATGCTATCGGATAACCAAAGTCATATTAAATTACCTTTAACCTTTCTTCAAACCTGGGCCTATACTTTCAAAAAAAGTTAAGAGATCGTAAGTTCATCAGCCAATCATTGACGGCCTACCAAGTAAATTTCACCAATCATAGACAAGCAAATAGAGCGTAAGTACTTACGTTCACTTAGCGAGTATTGATAGTATGGCCCACGGCCTTAAATAACGTAATGGTTGCAAAATTAATTGATATTGAAATCAATTCATAGACACAGGTAGCTCAGTCACAGTGACACCTGTGAGAGATCAAATTAGGCACACCTAAGGTCGAGTTATGATGAATGCAGACTATAACGTACGTATTTATTATATAGTTTATTTTACAGTGATTCACGAAAAATTCCCATTTCGTTGTTGTGTCACCCATCCACGAGGTAATCAAGTTCAACAACGACAAGATGTGTCAGCACCAAACGCGTTGAAATCCAGAAAAATTCCACTCTCACCTCATGTGACGAAGATAGAAACGAACCTGAAAATAATCACTTATTGTGACAATTTTAGAACACTTTAAACTATTAACAAAGGCAATTAAGCTAAAAATTAAGCTAAATTAAGCTAGAAGTCCATTACCACCTTTAAGAGAGACCTTATTCATAAATATCGCTCAAAAATACACGAGATCAAAAAATATGAATAAAACAAATTTATAGTGTTATATAACGTGTTACGATTATTAAATTCGCATATTTTTTGGAGACACTTCTTGGCTACTAACGATAACGATAAACAAAGTTTGTCCAAAACAAAGATATCCTTAGTTTTAGCTACATGTTTAAAGTTAGCTCGACTTTGAGAGAATCCCGTCATTCATTTCATTATAGTGTTATATAACGTGTTACGATTATTAAAATCGCATATTTTTGGAAGCACTTCTTGCTTACTAACGATAACGATATACAGAGTTTGTCCAAAACAAATATATATCCTTAGTTTTAGCTACATGTTACCACGTATTTCTTATTTTCGCTTCGTGTCTGGCTGTTTGTCATCAAAAATTCAAACCTTAATTTTTTATCATTATCGTTAGTAACCAAGGAGTGCTTCCAAAAATATGCGAATTTAATAATTGTAACACGTTAGATTACATTATAAATTTGTATTATTTATATTTTTGATCGCGTGTTTAAAGTTAGCTCGCATTTGAGAGAATCCCTTCATTCATTTTACTATAGTGTTATATAACGTGTTACGATTATTAAATTCGCATATTCTTGGAAACACTTCTTGCTTTCTAACGATAACGATAAACAAAAATTATCCAAAACAAAGATATCCTTAGTTTTAGCTACATGTTCAAAGTTAGCTCGCATTTGAGAGATTCCCTTCATTCATTTCACTAAAAGCCGCAAGCAACGCCCTGTGCCTTGTTTCACCGCCGACCCTTCTTGTATAATCAGAATGGGAGCAATCTGCTTAATGAGACGCAACCCATCATGTCAAAAATTCCTAGGAATTCATTTCTTGGAATGAAAATCAATGCTCGGTTCCTCAAGTACTCAAGACTGTAAGAAGATTTGAAAATTTTNTATAGTGTTTTTTTTTTTTTTTAAGTTAAACATCAGAAGTTGATAGCGTAAATTATTCAAGCGTTAATAAAATGCACGCTTGCGAACAATATAATATGATATGGAGAAGTCCTGTATGAAATTTGATTTTACTGGATTATTTTGCCTGCATATGTACCTACAAAGCGGGCAAAAATTTTGCGGCATCAGTTATAAAATATAAATCTGATTTTGGGCACGTATTTGCGACATTCTATCGTGTTCGTTCGTTTCGTCAGCCTGCGTCAGTCATTTTTTTTGGATTCGATATATGAAAACCTATTTATATCACTCGCATTCGACTTTCATGTTTATATTTACATATACTGGTCCTCCATCCACTGCGTGTGTTTTCGAAATAGTCGAAAAAACATTTCGCACATCTCTTCAGCATACTCGCACAATATTCTGAGAATGTTTTCGCCGGGCTCGCACACTATGCTTATGTTCACCGGGCTCGTAGTCTATGCTTATGTTCACCGGGCTCGTACACTATGCTTATGTTCACCGGGCTCATACACTGTGCTTATGTTCACTCGGCTCGTACACTATGCTTATGTTCACCGGGCTCGTACACTATGCTTATGTTCGCCGTACCTGCACACTATGCTTATGTTCGCCGTGCTAGTACACTATGCTTATGCTCACCGGGCTCGTACACTATGCTTATGCTCACCGGGCTCGTACACTATACTTATGTTCACCGGGCTTGTACACTATGCTTATGTTCACGGGGCTCGCTCACTATGCTTAATATGTTCGCCGGGCTCGTACATTATGCTTAATATGTTCACCGGGCTCGCATACTTTGCTTATGTTCACCGGGCTCGTGCACTATGCTTATGTTCGCCGTGCTCGTACTCTATTTCGTACTTATGTTTTCAGTGCTCGTACACTATCTGTTGTGTGTGTTCGTCGTGCNCGCCAGGGCGCTGCACTCACCGCGCTTTTACAGGCTCTCTAAGAACCACCACAACCTCGTTATCTTCACTGAGAGGGACTACGCCTAAGCTAAAATTCGGCCATTGACGGATAAACAATAAGCAATCTTTTGAACAAAGCTAGAATCCTTGCACATAAAATGTCTAGGACCAATCGTACCAGATTTTGGAGATCAATTGGACAGGTTAGTGGTCGGATGCATCAAAACAGTATTTAAATATCTGTACCAAACTCCGTGGACTTTCTTGAGTTTTATCCGTCTCAAGAATTTTCATTCTTATCTGCGTAAAGAAAATTCTTTTCTGGGTTAACAATTATAAAAAGTATTAGGGTGGCATGAACGTAGACAAGTCTTTCAGTAAATCAGACATTCAATACACTATCCTTTTTTAAATTCGCAACAATATACCTGTTATAAATCAATGTTGCAAATGTTACTTAAAATAATTTTCGAACATTTTAATGTCATCACCGCTAGGCTCGACCAGCAAGGACACATAAATTCCTCGTTAAGAGCATCTGTCTTTATGTCAGTGAATTTAGAAGATCTGGGGGCGTAGTCTACTTTGTAGAATATAACCGAATATTTCTGGTTAATAATTGCTCAATCATGTCAATGAACTCGTTTGAATCGTGAATCATCTTGATTCATATGGATTCTTTGATACGATGGTTATCAACCACTTACAAGAAATTATTGAGCCATCCTGATTTATATGATATCTTTGATAGCTAAACCGGACACACAAAAGGAAAGTCTAATATTCTAATTCAATTCGCAACTCGGACACAACGGTAAATGCTCGGATTAATTAATTTTTGTTGTCATCAGTGTATGGTATGAATTATCTTAGCCGCACCCCTCAGGGGGGACTTCTGACGCGTGTCTGTGCTCCTCAGAAGTCCTATGGGATTTCGCGCTCCTAGGGGGATTGTTCCTGAGCGCCCCACCGCTGAGCTCGCGGTGTCTGACTGTAGGTCTCAGTTGTGGGGTTAAGTTATTATGTAGGTAGGATTCCTTACATTTCCCTTCCCTGTCTCTCTCGTGCGGGCGGCCGACGTCCCGTGTAAGCAACCTCTTGTTCGAATGTCTTAATTTCTGTTACTTTTTACCTGTCCCACCTTGTCACTTCGTCTCTTTGAGATGCTAACGCTGCTTCTTTCGAGCCAGCTTCAGCGGGCTGGACATCTGAGACCTTTCACCCCTTGTGGGTGATGACCTATTTTTGATTTGAGAAACTTTTGATAATTGAGACCTTCCTCCTCTTTGGTGATGTTCAACATGACTTTCGGTGCGAGATAGCTAAATAGCTGAATCGCTAGTAAACATGTGACCACTAAACTAACTAACTAACTATCTTAGCCGCAAATATGTTGTCTGTAATAGATATAACATGCATATATTCTACAAATCTATAAAACGTCCAGCACGATGTGGGGTTCAGGAGAATTCATGCTATGTGCGATTTTAATGAATTCCTAATTTTTAGTCAATAAATAAATGCTTTATCTCGTCAGGTTGCGGATTTACTGAAGATACAGTACCATATATTTTAAAGTATAAAGAATCATGGTCATGATTCTTCATGAGTGAAGAATAGAGCATGAAACCAAATATGCCAATTATTCTTGAATACCCCTAGAATATGTTCAAAAATGTAAACTTATTTAACTAAACTTTATAACTTATAACTTATCAGATATAGTGACAGCACAACGGTGTTTCATTTAGGATCTACATATACTTCATACAAAATTGTTCGAAATACAAACCTCGGCCTACAAGTGGCACAAACGGTCAGAATTATTGTACGGTCGTGATAATTCATATGGCCTCAGACGATTTCCTATAGTATTCTTTCTCCAAGCCTTTCGGTCGAGTCAAGACTCACAAATGAAACAGCTTGCCGAAATGCTAATTCAGTTGTTCATTTCTTCCCATTGGATGAAAACAAAAAATTTTAACTGTCTCCATCAATAGGTATCGAAACAGCTTGTTTTTTAGATTAAAATTAAAACAGCGAGTTTATGTATTGTAGTTATTTTACAAGGTCCCTTCATTCCGTTTGTCTTTCCCAACTGATTTGTACAAAATAACTTTACAATTCTGTTGCACCCTTGGTACAATCTGCCACAAAATATCAGAACAAAACAATTATCAAAACAGGTACCCAAACTCGCAGTCCATTTTCTATATCAATAATTTTTCAACCACACAATGTAATGAAAATGGAAATTTCCAATTTATGATTTGATTTTCTTTTTAATATATGTAATGATTTTAAATTTTAAGTGATTGTAAATCACTCAGCTGCCGGCCACACAGAGCTTCCATGCGCTGTTGGGGCGGAAGCTGAGAGCAAGCAGTTCACAAATTCATATGCGTGTATTACTGTGGAGTGACTATATTGTTCACTTCATTGTATATGTTGTTTACCGTGTCTCGGCTACAACCAAATTTTTAGAATTCTACAGCTCCAAAATGTTTATCGGCGCAGAAAGCATCGATCAAGTCCCCTTGCTCCGAGCTCTGACCTCTTAGGTATTACGGTTACTTAATTTGATATTCATTTAATTCATTCATCGAATTTTTTTCTGTAAGTTTGGATTGCAACTTTCTTCATGTGAATAGCTGATGGAATCAATCAGCCATCAATCGGCAGCAAATTTAGACCCATTTAAAATGTTCAGAAATATTTGTGACACTGAAAAGGGCAATTAATTCATTAAACGTTCCAACCTTGAAAAAAATACTTTTAAAAACCTTCAAAATTTTCCTTACTGAAAACGTGGCAAAGGAATCGAATGCACATTGTAAGCAATTTTGCTAAAGAAAATAACTTAAATTATAATTATATTTGGTTTCATTCTAAACAGAATGAATTATTTCTATTATTC
>NW_025935809.1:2374-14514 GCF_000764305.2 Hyalella azteca | reverse complement strand
TTCATATCTAGTCTCGATCACCATCATATCTAGTCTCGATTACCTTCATATCTAGTCTCGATCACTTTCATATCTAGTCTCGATCACCATCATATCTAGTCCTGATCACCATCATATCTAGTCCCGAAGCTCTATATCGCGTGCCGATTAGGCTGTGAAAGATTTTTTAAGAAGAGTTATTTTTGCTGTAGTAAATTCAATGACTGTCAAGACAAAATGTTTATTCGTTAAAATTTCATAATTATATTCATACCGTCAGCCAAACGGTCAACGTCTCAGCCGTCAGTTGAATTTAGTGGAGTTTCCTTACAGCTTCCAATTAAAGATTGGATTAGCACATATCTTTAATTAATTATTTGATTAAATGTGATTTATCTTATTTTGGAGGAACGTCGTTTCGGCCGCCCGTGGCCCGTAAAGGCCCTTTTCCACTATGAGACTCTGCGCGACTGACGCCTGAAAAACTGGCTTTTTCAGTCCAGACTGAGGCAGTTCGGACCATCGAGACTGGGGCGACGCTGATTGAAGTTGGGTTCAATCTTTCACTGGACTTGCGAGACGGGCAAGCTGCAGTGTCGCTGTGACTGCCGTTCGATTAGGTTGTTTGTTGCGCTGGCGCTACAATAGACGCACCATGTCGCGCGCGGCAGAACGGTAGCCCAAATGGTACTCGGTCACGATCCCAGCACACGCGCGCAGTGGAAACGCGCACGCCAGTTTTGAGGCCCAGCCATGAGGCTTATTGGTCTCAGGCCAGTCTCAATACTTCAGAATCAGTCCCTTAGTGGAAAATGGGCTTTACTTGAAACGTCTACTGAAGGACCGTTAATTAAGCGAGGGGAGGTTGTACACAGGGAAACTTGTGGCGGCCAGTACAACTTTAAAATAATAATCACCACTATTTACCGAGCGATTCACCTCCAATATAGGCGTTACTGGCCACGGACGGACCAAGTATTCCTTAACATGAGACCAGTAGCTTTATAATTAGTGGCGGTTAGTATTAGTTGTACTGGCGGCCATTACTGTTCTCGTGCACAAGCACTTGGAAGTTCATGGCCACGACGCACACAAACTTTCTTATCACAAGACATTGCATTAAAACATCCACGACCAAATACACCAAATACATCCGATGCAAACTTAAGTGAGCAGAACCTCGATTCCAACGAAGTTCCATTCGGAAAATTCTAGACTCAATGATTTAATCTAATTGAAAAATTCTGGAATGAACATAAAAAATATAACTCAGTACTCACTGCAGTGAGTGACAGAGAGCGCATTTTCTCGTCGACGAAAACTTGAGGTCTCGGACGGACGGACAGACAGACAGACAGAGAGACGGACAGACGGACATGGCGAGCACAATAGTGCACTTTTTCCATAAATGAGAAAATGCCCTAAAAAGGATAAAAAATTGTACCAGTTCCAAAGTCAATTTCAGCTGAAGTTAACAACCTGATGCAATTTTTATTCGATTGCAATCACCGAAGACTTTTGTTAGATTTTATTGATTGATTTTTTTACTGTTTTTATTTTTTAGCATCCAAAAGGTTTTGTATATTCCTTTTCGGCAGATATAATGTAGCAATTATTAATTGTTTTCACCCAACGTAAAACAGGCATTTTTGCAAATAATTAAAAAACTGGCAGTCAACTGCCAACTGAAAGCTGACAAACTGCCACCGCTTTACATCGACATTTCCTAGCAGGTTGAACATTCACGACAAACGGCTTGTGTACTTGTAGATTTGATGGATTAAAACTGCTTGTTTTCAATAAAACTTAATGTACACAGAGAAATAATATAGTTTCGGATCCACTGCTTATATTTTATAATAGAATTATATTGATCTTCTAAGAAATGAAGCGAGGTTTCTAGGAACTCCTTTTAAACACCAATAATAACACAAGCAATTTATCTACGATGTATTCATGAAATTGAGAAGAACAAATTAGCAGAAAATTAAATTCCTAGCGGCTACTGCCATGTAACATAAAATACATAAGTTATTGGCTCATTCACAAATGCTTTCCTTACACATTTTGTATCAACAATGAAAAGCACGCATTTCGTGCACAGGAATTAAACCTTCGCATAAATAATTTTTCATTGAATTTTTGAGAGGCATACATGCGAATAGATTTTAGTTAATTCATGGGATACATTTATATAAATTTAATATTTTAGCGTCATCTCTATGCTTAACTTATTAGTCGTATGTCATTCCAGAAATGATACTCAAGCTCCCTATTGGAGGTGGTGCCTTTTTTGCGTCAAGACACTACTCTATTACTCACAAAGATTATAGGATCATATTGTCCAAATAGTGACAAACATCACCTGCACGTAGCACAGATACCCTCTTTTGCAAAGATCAAACTATGTCAGGACGACTCACACCGTGGCAAAATAGAAGATTGTGACGCTCTCATCGGTATTNCATCAATATTTAGCGTTACAACTTTGAGTGGTTAGAACTATGAAATGAAACACAATTGTGAATGTTTGAAAATGTATTTATGTAGGCAGAGGTTCAGAGATACAATCCCACAATTTCATTCAATATGTCCACCATCTGCATCAATAACGAGTTGTAGACGCTTAGAGAAAGCCTTACACGAGTTACGAATGACACTCTGCGGGATTTTGGCCCACTCCTTCAGCAGTTTGACCTCTAGGGCGTCCAAACTGCTATGGTGAACGGTCGAAAATTCTCTCTAAAGGTATGATCAGATCCCAAAATCCAGAGGATTCAGATCGGGATACGATGGGGGCCATTCATCTTTGGTTATGAAGTGGGGAACATTCTCGGACAGCCACTCCTGAGTCGATTTGGCCCCATGGGATGGTGCAGAGTCCTGCTGGAACGACCAGGGGTTTTTTTTGAAGTGCTTTCGGGCCAAGGGCAACAATGCACCAACAAGGATGGCATCTCGATAGTTCTTCTGATTCAATTTCAACCATTTTGTCAACAAAAAAGAGGGGACTCCTTGAGGACTCTGTTACGGCTGCCCAGACCATCACTGAGGTCGGGCATTGCTTCCTAGTCACCACACGGGATCCTTCGTCCCATTCTTCGACCAAATTCGATCATTTTGGGAGTTGAAGCGGTGTTGAACATTGAATATCTTCTCATCACTGAAAACGAGGTTTGGCAGCGTGCCATCATGAATGCGGGAAAGACGAATCTTGGATCTTTGGAGGCATTTGTCAACAACTTGAGAAGACAGTTGGTGTTTTTGACATGCTTGAAAGGGGACAACTTTAGGTCCTTCCGGAGAACAGTCGACATGGTTCCATACGACACATTTGACTGTATTGCGAGTGTATTGATTTGAAAAAAACAATGTAACGCTAAATATTGATGACCCTGTATATTATTGGGTCCCAACATCTGAACAATACTCACTACATCACTCTATGATGCATTAAATGCGGTGAATATATCGGGCTATATTAAGGAAATAGATGTGGCTGATTCATGGTGTGGCTAAAAGACACGGTAATGTCTGCAGTGGATGCCTGTGTACCTAAGATTACGCTTAGAAGAGTCAAAAAGTCCCAGTGGATGAACAGTACAGTTATAGCTCAGCTAAAGATAAAGAAGAAAGCCTATACAAGCATTGTTTACGAGTTCGCAGCGATGCTGATTATAACCTGTATGCAAAAGCTCGGAATCAAGCTAAAAAAGTCTGTCGCACCGCAGTGAAAAACTTCGAAAAAATATCGCCAAAAATGCGAAAATAACCCGAAAGCCTTCTTTTTGTACCCTAGTTCGAAGTGTAAGACAAACTTCGGTATTTCTGATTTGAAAGTAGACCAACGAAAGATTTCCTCTTGTGAGAGCTAGGCTAACATTCTTAATCAGCTTAGTAGCTGATTAAGAACACATTGTGTTCACAGATGATGACTAGTACAGTATTCCAGATGTTGAGGAACGTCCAGTCGGCTCGAAGTTAACAGGTTTTGAACTACACGAAGAAGAGGTTCTCAAGCGCCTGGTCGTCATGTCATGTGGATCAGACGGCTTCCACCCTAGATTGCTCAAGGGGTCGCCTGCCGAAGACCATAACTGCCCTGGATGTAATGGACCATCATGATTCCTGCCTTCCGGAACATAGCCTTCAACACTTCAAGCCGTCCGTATCTAGGCCGTGGGTCGAATCAGCCCTCGGTCGAACGGCCGCTTGTCGCAGGACGATAAATTTTGGAACAGAACTATGCTATCTGAAACCTAACCTCAGATGCGGTGAACGTAAAATTACGTAATTTAACGATGCCCGGAAGTCAGATTCGATCCGCGGCCTGGTGGTTTACGGCAGGTGGTGGTCAAGGCCGGAAGAGGACAAAGCCGAGTGGTGCACGGCTGATGGTGGATATCAGGAGAGATCCAAGGCGTTTGATTCAGGGCTTATTGGTGCACAAAATTGGTGGTGCACGGCTGCGCTCCCTGCTCAAGACTCGTTATTAATTCGAGACAAAAAACAAACGAGACCTCGGTTGACGGGCGAAAGCTATAAGGTCGAACAAGATTTATAGCCGACACAAAACGAAGACTTAAAGTTGCAGGAACTCGATGCTGATCATGAGCCTGCACTCAGAAAATGAATGGGTTATATTGTCCAAATAGTGACCCATTGTCTGCACGTATAGCAACGATACGCCTTTTTGCCCATGTCACACTGGGCCAGGATGGCACACACAAGCTCAAAATTACATCAGCATTTAGACAATATTTCACTCATGATTTCTCTTTTAGTGCGAGGCGATATAGAGCCATTTGGCGAAGCTAGGCAATCGTAATATAATTATTAGAATCCATCATAATTAATGCCTTGTCAACAGGGGGTGACTTTATAAAGTTAATTATTCAAGTTTATTCACATGCTGCTTAAGATTATCTGAATCCACTCTAACGCTAGTTGAAGTTCCCATATCTGTATAATGGCCTCAATTAATTCTTTCGTGCCGGCAAAAGTTGGCCCAAATTCTGGTCCTAATGACCTATTTGATGGCGTTAATTTTCATTACCTATTTGTAGGGGAAGCTGGTTTTTGTGGAATTTCGGTTTTCGGTAACTATATAAGTATAAATAAATATTAATTTCAAATATAATATGCTTAAGTTATCATGTGGGCTCCGGTACGAAAATGATTAAAGAAGTTGAAGATCCAGGAACAATTGATCACTCATTCTCTAGAGCCATTCCCATTATATGAGCCATAAAATTTAATAGTGCGTCGTAATTCTGAGATCAATGCAGTTTAATTTACGAAAATGAAAAATATTGGCATTAGATAGAAGTATCGAGGACATCTGAGTGATCCTAATGGCACCAGAATTAGAGATGAGGGTTGGAACTAAACATTCCAAGTGTGGGGAATGCATTTTAATCAGGAAATTCGAAATTGCAATGAAATTGGTATATATGAAATTGCATTGAAATCAGAAAGTCTTAGATTGAATTTAAATCGAGCAATCTGAAATTGAATTGCAACAGGGGAAGTATGATATTGCATTGAAATCGGAAACATTGCTAAAGCGCTGTTTCCGAATATTCTAGCAATGCGACTATGAAGTCTGACTTGCTGTATCTTAGAGATCATTTACAACGTTTGGTGCTATGCTGGGGTGTTGCTAGAGATCTGGTGTTTTGGGTTTCTTCTTGGGTAATACGATTTATTCTTAGCTTTCGACGCGGGAAGTATGTACAATGTGCTTTTGGGACTGGTTTAGCTGAGGGAAAACAAGATCGAGCATAAGTTTCGCTCATACGCTGAGGAGGTGTGGGGTAAGTGCCAGTATCATTACCCACACAGTAAACCAACCGGATTGTATATGAAAGAGACTGGAACTGAGATTTTAATGCAGTGAAAATGAATGGCAAGGTGGACTTTGAATATAATTATTAAGAAATGGAAAAATAGTGTAAATAATAAAAGCCTTGGCAACGTGCTTATCTGTTGAAGATTAAATCTAATAAATGATCGTCGTTGAAGATGAATAAAGAAATAATAATACAATATAACAATTATTCAGACAATATAACGGAACCTATTAGAGCTTAAACTAACCTGCAGCGGGGATCAGCCGAACAATAATGACTAACGAGAAAATTCTGTGCGCGACGTTAACTTCTTAACGGTGTTGCCAAGGTAAAGGTAAATTATAGTTTTATTACAAAATAAAAGTTGCAAAGTGTCTAACACTACAGAGGTTTCATAATCTTTCACATTGAATAGCATTTTCAATTTTTATTGTTATGACTTTTTTTTTTCGTTCATTGTTATTTTTTGATTTTTGGTTATTTTTGGTTTTAATTAATTTTATTCTTGGAACCCTTAGGCCAATTTTTTTCGTTTTTTTTAAAGACAAACCCCGTGCTTGCAATAACTCTGCTCTCTTTTTTCAATTTATTTGTTAAATTATGAGTAGACACAGCTTAAAGAAGCGCTCATTAAGCATTTATTGCATATCCGAATTTTATACGCACTTTCTAGTATTTGTTTTTATGTCATTTCAGAATCACAATTTTATACGTTGTAGCAACTCCACTCTACTTGATATATCTATAATGCCTTTTCAAATCGTCGCGATATTATAATAAAATGTCCCTTGATAGCCTCATATTCGAACTTTTAAATGACATGAAAAGTATAAGCGTCCAATTGAGAACAACAATAGAGAGTTCTTATTCGGAATTACTTTCTGGTTTTCAACAGAACTTTTATATTGAACACCATTCATGCATACAAAATGTAAAAAGTAATGAAGTAAAAACATATGAATAATTTTTTTCATTGCCCTATCATGTCAGCTCAAAATGTATTGTTAAAACTTCGGAGTAAATAGTCAAAACTTCGTACTTCTTCACGTCGCAATTTGTCCAAGCTTACCGACCTCTCTTATATGCCCGCGGCTGTTAAAACTTTATTGCGGCGGCCGAAGTCATTCTCGATGGCACCGAAGCAGCGATATGCTGACGAATTGTACGGCAAATCTGCAGTATCGATGCGCCGAAATTTGTTACGTGGAATTGCCAGTCTTCCGCCAGGGCTTCCAAAGAAAATACTTTCTGCTGCCTAAGTTGTTATTACATTCGCCAGATTTTTCCCGATACTTTGAAGCTCTGTCATGTGGAATAATTACACAACGCAGCAGTAAGAATTTGTAATAAATTGTGACGATAATCAAAACTTTTGTGCAGCGACCAAACGAAAATTGGTATTGCTCTGAATAAGACGCAACACGTACACATAACTTATTACTAATGCACAGATACTGCATGAAATAATCATGTTTACTCTGTAGCATGAATATGCCAGAATATGTAACATTTTTGTACCGGTAATTTGCTTTAGTTTGGAAGTAACTTTGACGCGGCGATATACAGTATCTGAATATGTACCTATTTTATCTCTGCGAAATGCCTACATTGGAACCAACTTTAGCGCTGCGGTATGCCGGAATCTTTATCAACTTATAGCTGCGATATGCCTAAATTTGTACCAACATTATAGCTGAGATATGCCAGAATTTCAACCTTTTCTATAATTAATTGCGATGTGCCTGAATTTGTAACAGCTTTATTGCTGCGATATGCAAAAATCTATACCAACTTCATGACAGCGATTTGCCTGAATTTGTACTAACTTTACAGCGGTGATACCATAATATTTATTGAATTCTCATAGTGGCGATTTGCTTCAAATTTCATCAGCGTCATAGCAGCAATATTTTTCACTCCACACAAAACTTTTCGTTATTTTCATCGTATCCTACAAATGACTGATCGTCGTCTCGCTAGCTTGGCAAGTCAAGACACCTGGGAAGCTCGTATGTTTTTCATGAGACCGGTGGGTCGACCTCAGGAAATGTGAAAATTTGTTAAGCTCTGAAATTCCATATTTTTCCATCAAGTGCTTGGCAATTGATACTGAAACGCTCACGAATTTTCATGATTTATTTATAGTTAAGTCGCGGCTTTGTCGTGTACCCAATGATGGACTTCGAAAAAGATTCTGTCCAATATTAATCTCTTCTCGTCTTGATATTTTACGTTACGTAAAGCTTACTCGAAAAATTCTCTACGCAAGGATTTTTCGCCCATCTTTCGTTACCTTACTTAGTGAATTACATACGATGAAATTAAAAAGACATATCTTTTATTGTAGATTATTTTATATTTTAATATTTTTTTATTATTATTTATTTTATTTGCCTTACAAATGCTGTTTGATGCTCAATCTTTCATATGTCCATTCCAAGATGAATTTAATAATCATCCTCTATAATTTTTTTCTTATTTTTTATTTAAATTTAAAACCTAATTTCAAATGGTTAGTACTAGAATAATTTTAATGCATGAAATGATTTTATTCAATTTCTGAGAAAAATATTCCTCAAAGCGTTTTTAGTTTATGCGTGCATTTTCTGCAGGGTATTATCGCATGTACACATTTTTTGATTGACTAACATCGGCCAGAGCATATATAGTTATCTTCGAGCCTATCAAGACATGTGTAAGCTCCTAATAAATTGTTCGTTATCGTGTTGCCTTGCTATGTTTGGTTGTTTGAAGCACAATTTAAAATACGCTGCTCTTTATTTAACCTCCTCCTTAACAAAAATATAATTTTTTTATATTTTACTAGTATTGTTCCGTGATTGCACCACGTAATTATTTTATTATTGTCACTTCTGGACACAATTACAACACAGCTGAGTAAGTTTATGTGGTATACTGGCACATTCTCACGAAACCATTAGGAAATCTGTAATTTGCGTATTTTGGTTCAATGTCTTAGTTGTATTTTCGATATAAATTTTAAATTGTATCTTCTACCGAGCTCCAGAGAAATTTCTCACTTGAATTTTATATAAGCAACAATAAATGGGCTCATTTAATAAGGCAGGCAGCCACATGCTGCTGGGTTTTTCCCCCCGAGTATATTTGGTCAGGTAATGATGATGATACGTAGTACCTCTCATGGAAACAATACATGGTCTCATATATATTGGGCGTCATTTGACATCATCCAATTATTGTTTTTTAACGGTCATAAGTAAATTGCGAATCGATCCGAATTGAATAACTGGAATTCTTTTATTTTATGTTACCTTAAACGCGGACGTCTTTTGGTCGTATTACGATTAGCAGCGAACAGACGTACGCAGTTGAATTCGCCTATTGTTAAGCCAAATAATTATACATCTAAGAGTTCTTTTTATGTATTTCTCTAAAGTTCAGAAGCTCATAGTGACATTGTCATCCGCTGTTTAAAAATCCTTCTTATAGATACATTAGTATACGAAAATCACCATCTGATCAAGAAAATGAGCACCATAAGCTCGTTCTTCACACACGAATGTAAAATGTGCAGATTTTATTTCCATCCTGCACATTCATGAAGTTGAATGATGCAGCTCTTTCGCTGCTCGGGCTGAATAAAACATTAATTTTGCTATTTACGGCGTCATTTCAATTTTTTTCTAAATTAAAATTGTTCTCAAAGAGATAAAGTTCACGACAACAGTCGTTCACGACTGTTGTCGACAACTGACATAGTTCACGACAACTGGAGGAAAACAGTCCTCCAGTACAGTCGCCCACACATCCTCATTAGTCCTCCAGTACAGTCGCCCACACATCCTCATTAGTCCTCCAGNGACCTGGAATTATTTGAAATATAGGTGAAATTAGTGCGAAATATAAACTTCTAAATCAGACCTTACATGATCTTAGATCATTACATAATTCTGTATGAATAATTATGTGCTAATGCAAAGTTCAGGAACATGCATCTCAAGAACACCCAACACCTGTCTCTTATACACATCTAGATGTGTATAAGAGACAGCTTCTTAACAGTTGAATTATAAATGCTTTTCGTGACTCAATATTGTTATTTTGAGCTTGGTAGTTATATAATATGCGAGGATCTCCATGTTGGAAATTGGACTCACATTAGAATTATATTAGATGATTTTTGTGACTGATTTGATGGAACAAATGTTAATAATTAAAGACCATTTACCAAGGCTAATATAGTTCTTGATTATTAGAAAATGCGGTATCAATTCCATATCGTACGCTGGATGAAATTTAGTTAGGCATAATCACTAAGATAAATGGTAGGCCTGCCCATGAATAACGGCTTGTTCAGGGTCAGCACATCGCAGGGCCTCAGGTGCAGCGTCCCGCTCAACAGACAACTAATTGTAAATACATCGAATATTGCTCGTTCATTTTAACGATGTCCGGAATAGACTGACTGATTATAATTATTATATCTGACAGTATATGTCTTATCGCGGTTACTTTTTATTAAGATCTGTACCATACAAAACTTGACGCGGAAGTTGCAGATATAAGGTACTTATACGATAAATTGCAAATACTTAGCTATGCATTCCATATGAAAACCATTACTTGCTCCCTCTCATAATTTGTCAACTTCATGCACCTAAAGTTTGAGCAGTATTATTTTTCTAGAAAAAAGTCAGTTGAAGTTGTCTTTCTGTCATTTCTGAAGGGAAATAGTTCTCAAACATATCGCACTTTTATATAAAACATTTCATTCTCAAATCTCAAAAAAATTGTTAGTAAATTTTTAACATATCGTTCTTGTATATCAAACATGTCATTTTCAAACATCTAACATACCATTCTCAGATATCAAACACTTTTTCTCCAATATTGAACATTTCTTTCCAAAGTATCAAACATTTCAAATGTTTGAATAAAATTTAACTTCTTGACGTGACTTTGGCTTGCAAATTCGCAACTTGATCACAGAACGCCAGGTCGTCGGGTCAACGATGTAGTCCGTTTACCGGTCGTAAGCCCACAAGACTTCTAATTTGCCAGGGGCAATTAATTTTTTATGTCGTATAACTCGTAGTACTAACTCTTTAAAATGACGATAGGTATAAGTCATACCTCTGATACAGAGGGAATGATTCGAGAAAAGTAGTTTTTTAACAATTCTGCAGTTGCCGGTTAAGATTAAATGGTTCGGTTGATGATTGAGTGGCAATTGGCCCTTTGAGGCCATACTTCGCGTACTTAAGGTAAAATAACTTCTCTAAGCGAATGATGGTTTAGGAATACGCAATTACTGACAAATATCCATGTTATCAGAACACTTCTGCCTAGACTGTTGCTTGAGGGGTGACATGTTTAAATTTTTGTGTGGGGGATGACATGTTTACTGTAGCGTGTTGTGATGTTGAGCCGCTAGCCTACAGCTGTTGTGCGATGTGTAACATGTTCAATGTGGTATGTTTAGATGGCAAGCAGTTGGGCAATAACACGAGACCTCCGTTGAATGTTAACCTCAATGTTGATACGGACTAAAGTGGTCAATCTAACACGTAGCTACGAGACTCACGCAAGCGTATGCGACGAGGTGTTTAATGTGCTTTTGATATTGCACCGCATCGTGAAAAGTGGTTTTATTACATATTTTTTTGGCGAAAATTGGTTTTATTAGATAATTTTTTATTAGAAAACCTAATTTTATGAAAGCAAATTTTAGCGCATCTGCCAGTAAAGTTGCACACTAAATAGAATATCTAAAAATTACTGTTACATTCATGTAGCATTTTAAGCTGTTGGACTGCCATAGGGTTCAATGGATGTAAAAGATAAAAACTTCTTTAAAATATTGTATGCACCTTTTGTTAAAATTTCCAGTAAACTTGCTGCAAGAAAAATTATATCAAAAAATATGGTCAACACCATCAGAGAGGAACTGCCTTCTTGTCAGCTTAATTTTAGCGAGATCCTTTTTTTTAGCGAGATCCTTATATAGCGAGATCCTTATATTTTAGCGAGATCCGATTTTATATTTTAGCGAGATCCTTATATGTGGTAGAGCTACAAAAATAACACTGCAGCACTAATCACGCTGCAGTTGTTCATGGTAGAGCTAAAGGACGGCATTTATGGTAGAGCTAAATGCAGTCAGTTGAGAGATATAGGCATTCACTGGAGAGATATAGGCATTCATGGTAAAGCTGGAGGCATTTACTGTAGAGCTGGTCCTTCTGGAGACATTCATTGTAGGGCTATAATCATTTATTGTAGAGCTACAGGCATTCAGGATGGAGCTGAAGGCACTCAGTGTAGATC
>NW_025935809.1:0-2114 GCF_000764305.2 Hyalella azteca | reverse complement strand
AGTTGTCACTAGGCTCTGTTTGAGTTGTAGTTGTCACTAGGCTCTGTTTGAGTTGTAGTTGTCACTAGGCTCTGTTTGAGTTGTAGTTGTCACTAGGCACTGTTTGAGTTGTAGTTGTCACTAGGCACTGTTTGAGTTGTAGTTGTCACTAGGCTCTGTTTGAGTTGTAGTTGTCATTAGGCTCTGTTTGAGTTGTAGTTGTCACTAGGCTCTGTTCGAGTTGCAGTTGTCACTATATAGGCTCTCTTTGAGTTGTAGTTGTCACTAGACTCTGCTACTTTTTGCTGTGAGAAAATTGTCACTGGGAATTATCATGATTTATTTTTCGGTTAGTAAAATAAGTTAAACTTTACATCTCTGCTGCACGAGAAATATTTTCGTACAACATTAGTTTTCACATCGAGACAAGAAACTGCTCACATCTGGGCACGGATTTCTTGACAATAACCGCAGAAACTTATAAATTTGGTTTCTATGGATCTAGCTTATTTTTTATGTCAACCTATTTTCTCAAAATAAATATTATTAGACGAAATCAAAGAAAGTTTCTTCTAATGAGTTGTTCAACATCGGAAATCCCCGAAGAACTTTTTTATGTCGAATGCTGCACGGCGCTATTTTTATGTCGTTCTTTGGAGCCGACTTGACAAACTCTCTCTACACTTCCTTATTGATCACATCTGCCGCTGGGAACTGGACTGGTGAAGATTAAGATCGTGAATTGAAGTTTCGAGGTGATCGTTAATTTGTATTCGATGTCTGATGTCCACCGTATGAGTTATGTATGATTTATTTATGAGTATAAGTTTAGAGAAAGTTTTGGTGATCTAAAGCTGGATTTATCTTGTCGTATCTTTCCTCCACATAACAGCCTCTTGTCTTACTATAATACATGTATGAAAGTCGAATTATGGCAAACAATTTTTTACTTGTTGAATTATACAACTGTTAATGAAGGCTCATTCTGGAGATCGCGAATGTCTTTGAATAAAACCTCAAGACGGATGACGACATTGTCGCAAATTTAGTTTAACATTGATTCTATATTCAAGTTAATTTAACCCACCACAGTGAAACAAATAAAAGGACATGGTAATTAAAGTATGGAAATAATATAAAAAGTAATAAATTTAGGTCCTGTTATATATATCAGAAACAACAGTTCTGTTATTCAGGTGAGATTAGAAGCTTATGAGGACAATTCTACTCGTCTCACCAACCCTCCTCTGCCATGCAACTCGGACTACACAGCTTGTATATTCAATCTTCTATGAATTTAATTACATATTCAGCATCACTTTCGCAATCTTAATTCATAAATATTCAAAATGGTAAGGCACGAATACGGAAATCCCAATATTCCTGGCTGATATTATCTGATGACAAGTAAACGATCGGAGTCGGTCTTGCGGTGGACGCAGTTGTTTCTCCATAAATAATGCATCGCACCTGCAGAACAGCGCTAACAATAAACGCACAATATATTACCAATAACTGTTTAATATGGGAGCAAGAAGTGCGCATTATATCGACATTAAACACACAATATATTAACAATAACTGCTCAATACGGGAGCAATAAGTAAGCATTATATCGACATTAAACGCTCAATATATTAACAATAGCTGCTCAATATGTGAACAATAAGTACGCAATATATCGACATTAAGCGCACAATATATTAACAATAACTGATAAATATGGGAACAATAAGTGCGCATTATATCGACATTAAACGCACAATATATTGCCAGCGTCTTATGAAAGTTGGCAAGTAATGCTGTTGTCGTGCGTGTAGGCCTCATAGAAAACTTTCACGGAAAAGCTCTCGAGGTTCTAAGTTCTAATAAAAATAGCCTTCGAAGTTAGAGTTTATAAACCGAATTCTTTCAATTGAATTTGGCTCACTATGGACGGCTGCACCTGATATCAAAAGGACTAGGAACAAAAAATTATTTATCAATGGGCGAATTTTTAGAATTTTTTCGATGTTGCTTGAATGACAGCGAGTTTTTCTGTATCAGTGATGTGCGTAGAATAAATGTCCTCTTTTCCGTCAGTTTTCATCTCTAAAAATAATATCTGCTCCTTAATTTATAGTTTTCAAAAACTT
>NW_025935808.1:0-277 GCF_000764305.2 Hyalella azteca | reverse complement strand
TGATACGCGTGGGCGGCAAGACGCGTGAGTCAGGGACGCCGTGATACGCGTGGGCGGCAAGATGCGTAAGTCAGGGACGCCATGATACGCGTGGGCGGCAAGATGCGTGAGTCAGGGACGCCGTGATACGCGTGGGCGGCAAGATGCGTGAGTCTGGAACGCCGTGATACGCGTGGGCGGCAAGATGCGTAAGTCAGGGACGCCATGATACGCGTTGGCGGCAAGATGCGTGAGTCTGGGACGCCATGATACGCGTGGGCGGCAAGATGCGTGAGTC
>NW_025935807.1:0-526 GCF_000764305.2 Hyalella azteca | reverse complement strand
TTATACACTGTAAACTTATATCTTCTTTAGTATTATTTGAATTCATTTCTTGTGAGAACTGCTTCTTTCAAATCGCATAAAGTTCCGGCTTTCAATCATCGTCACAATCGTGAGTGTATGTTGAATGGGGGTCGCCTGCCGAAGACCACCACTGCCCTGGATGTAATGGACCATCATGATTCCTGCCTTCCGGAACGTAGCCTTCAATACTTCAAGCCGTCCGTATCTAGGCCGTGGGTCGTACCAGCCCTCGGTCGAACGGCTGGAAGAACGGCTTTGTCCGGAAGAGGACAAAGCCGAGTGGTGCACGGCTGATTGGTGTAGGTCCAGAGAGATCCAAGGCGTTCGATTCAGGGATTATTGGTGCACAAAATTGGTGGAGCACGGCTGCGCTCCCGTTGAAATGGCTGCCATCCTTGTTTAGTAACAAAGGTTGTGTCGCCGCGAGGCTGAGGTGTGTGTAATACTGAATGTTAAACAATGCAGGAATAGTACATAAACACGACGATAGATAACTGAAGAAAAG
>NW_025935806.1:0-1504 GCF_000764305.2 Hyalella azteca | reverse complement strand
GTGTGTGGCAACATGACGGGATATTCAAGTTGGTTATACGTTTCCTTTAAATGAAAATACATATTATGAAATTGTAAAATAAATGAATATCGAAAAAGGTCTCTTTTACTAATAAATATACGAGTTTCGTATTGCAGTGTTTCAGGGATATTTATGATAAGAACTGAACGTATATAATCCGTTTGGGACTAGAACGAAAGTAAGAAAAGATTCATACATAAAATTAATTATTTATTCAATATTATGCATATAATTTGTTTTATTTAATTTATATAATATATAATGTCATATTAATATTATATATATAAAATAGATATATGCATAAGTTAGGTAATATTGCGACGTTTTTGATGAAATTTCGCGACGCGGTGTAATTGTGAGACAAAATCGCGTCGCACTATATTCTCGCATTTCTCGGTAATTAGTTTGTATACAGTTGTGCGACACCGAAAAGATATATGCAACTATGCGACATGCCCAACCTCGTTAGGTTAGGGTTAGGGTAGTAAAAATGTTAGTTTAGGGTTAGGTTCAGCCAGGTCAAGTTTTTATAAATTTAAATAGTGTTTGAAAATGCCAGCTAATCATAGTGTCGGATTTCGAATTATCACTAGTATATCTAGATACGTATAATAAAATATTAATAATAATAATAGATTTAGTTATGTTGTTTTTATCATAATTATGCTTTTTTTATTATCAAGATTATTATTACTTGAGTTTCATTCAATTCTGAAACTCTTAAATATGTAATTAAAACATTTCCTTAACCATTGATGAAGTTTTTCTCATGACACCTAATTCTGCTCCATTATCTTTCACGAGCTTCACAGGAGCATTCCAAATTAAACATTTTGAAGTGTATTTTCTCTGGGCACCAAAGTTATCTCAATTGTCTCTCATTTGCTTCACAGCAACGTGCAACTTTAACATTCTCTCCGCAATTAAAGAATTTTTCTCAGGGATCCTAATTATGTTACGTTATTTTTCCTGTGCACCATAGCGACGTTCCTGGTGAAGGAGCTCAGCACGGTGACGGTCTCGCTGGTCGCGCAGAGTACGCACAGGTTCTCCATCACTGTCACGCAGCTCGGCTGCGCCGCCATCCCTAAGTTCATTTGTGAGCGAAATTAAGTGCATTTTTTAAAGAATGTATAATTTGCTTCCAGTGCTGAGGATATTCATTAAAATATATGTAACACAGTGGCTATTCAGGACGGGCACAAATATCCCTAAGTTTATTGTGAGGGAAATTAATTGTATTTTTTAAAGAATATATAATTTGTTTTCATTGCAGAGGGTGTCCATTAAAATATATGTAAATCAGGGGTTATTCAGGGCCTGTGCCAATATACCTAAGTTCATTTGTGAGGGAAATTAAGTGTATTATTTAAGAATGCATAATTTGTTTCCAGTGCTGAGGATATTCATTAAAATATATGTAAATCAGGGGTTATTCAGAGCGGGTACCAATATCCCGAAGATCATTGGTGAAGCGTATTTT
>NW_025935805.1:0-1652 GCF_000764305.2 Hyalella azteca | reverse complement strand
ATCGAGTGGCCAGGAAGATCGGGTGGCCAGGAAGATCGAGTGGCCAGGAAGATCGAGTGGCCAGGAAGATCGGGTGGCCAGGAAGATCGAGTGGCTAGGAAGATCGGGTGGTCAGGAAGATCGGGTGGCCAGGAAGATCGAGTGGCCAAGAAGATCGAGTGGCCAGGAAGATCGGGTGGCCAGGAAGATCGAGTGGACAGGAAGATCGAGTGGATAGGAAGATCGAGTGGGCAGGAAGATCAGGAGGCAGGAAGATCATGAAGCAGCTGAAGGCGTCTTCCTTGAGGATATCAGGAATACCAATTTATTTCAGGTAATTACATGGACTGGGAATTCCCAGGTCCAGGTAGTATATCCCGACACGGTAATTTAAGTATCCTGGACACGCACCTCAATTGCCCCATACTACAGCAGTGCCGGACTGCAAACATACAAACTTTTACGAATTCATATTAAATTTGCAATTTTAATCTGCCTTTGCCGAGTGAAACCTAAATTATTCGATACTTAACTCTTAGACATTTTTCAATACTAGAATTTGAATCTTTATCTCGCATGCCTACAGACGCGGAAGACTTTAGTGAGGAGAATGCCTGAGAGGAGTCTTGACCGAAATTGTAAATTTAATTCACGTATTTTCTCGTATCAATCATCAATTCATTGTTCATTGTTGTTCTTTAACATCCGGTTCATCATTAATTGATTAACTATACAAGTGGAGAAACTAGTTTGCTTGCACGCGTTCACGGGAAGACCGCGCGTCAGGAGCCTCTTGCTGCGCTCTCTCGGATGACGGACCCGCGGCGCTGATAACGGCGTGGCGGAGCTGGCGACTTTAAATACATAGCCGCGTTTGTGGCAAGAAATTCAGACGATTGTATCTTTCAC
Organism: Hyalella azteca; assembly: GCF_000764305.2. Classification (NCBI taxonomy): domain Eukaryota; kingdom Metazoa; phylum Arthropoda; class Malacostraca; order Amphipoda; family Hyalellidae; genus Hyalella; species Hyalella azteca. The sequence goes on along the minus strand of NW_025935805.1, from coordinate 764 downwards.
GAGTAAATCTAAATTGTATAACGTACGTGAATAAATTGCAAGTTTGTTGTTCTCAGTCACTTAACCTGAGCTAATTTCTGATCTCGAAGGCGCTCGTGTATATTTATTCGGCATAACGGAATCTGTGACGGCAAATAACCCAACTCGGCGAATTCCGCCAGTGCTGTGGAATGTGTGCATGTTAGGGAACAATTAAATACTTCTCTTCTGTTACAAATTTGAGGCGGCAGCCCATAAGTGATATCACCACCTGTTAAACTTCTGTCCAGCGAACTTAGGTGTAATCGGGTGTTCTTACGGACATTTTTCTAATCATTTCATTCTTTTTTGAGCCGTAAAAAACGGCTGCTCACAATAATTTCCTAAATGAACCGATGCAACCGATGGAAGACTTGAAGGGCAGTATAAGAAATAACAAGGAATTCTTTGTTTGGAGTCTCAGACGTGAAATTTAATAGCTCTGATCTGCTCCAGCAGGCGCATAGTTTCAGACGCTGGCTCTTTATCTTTATGGCCCTTATAATCGGCCTCTTGCTTATCAGGCCGCACAACTCAGGCGCTGCAGGTTGCACAGATTGTGGCAGGACTTCGATATCATCTAAAAAAGCGTGAGTAAGTGTGACAGATTGAGTGCTAAAACTTTTCATTTCTTTCAAACTATCAGGCTAGCCGGCGTTGCCCATAATCCCTGAAATTTCGGAATTCGGCAAGTCCCAACCCGTAATTTCTGATTAAGTTAAGGATAATAAATCGAATGCATGCTA
>NW_025935804.1:0-1073 GCF_000764305.2 Hyalella azteca | reverse complement strand
CCTTTTTTTGCGGTTCAATTGTGTTTTTTCTCACTTTCCCTCCATGCAGTTATATATTTTTACCTTCGCATAAATTCATTAACAAAAGAGTGTTTCTAAACAAACTAACTAATAATAGCTTCTTCGTGATTTTCTTACGTTATGAAATCAAAAGTAACATAATTATTAATGCTGTCCATGGGCAATGACACATTAGTCGCCACTCAGCAGATTATTAACTTAATTAACTCGCCGCACGTCAATAAAAACCGTACAATGCTGCTCAGAAGTACCATTTGTAGGGTTCAATTCCCACGTATTAACTATGCAGCTTTTTCGATCTCGCTTTAAATTTATAATTAAATCTTATTTATAAAATAGATCGTTTCCTATTGAAGGCCGGCGACACAAGTGCTCTGGCGACTTGAGTGGCATGGACGGTACGCATTCCCATGCGTCATACGTGTGGACCAATGAATTTTTGACTTGCGTCCTAACAAAATCATTGAAAACCTGGACGTTTTTCGTGATTACATAGAATGCGTCAATTATTTCTAATTTTCTCACAAACGATCATTCCTACAGCTAGAGATTCATTAATAATTCCTATGAACTATGAGTTACATTATACAACAAATTGTTGCCATTTATTGTCAAATTGACACATATTTGGATGCCCAATGGAGCAGGAATAACCCCGTATGTGAGATGTGAGAGCTATTGTTGACGGAATGTAAGTATGAAGCAAGTAGCGAGAATGTAAGTATGAAGCAAGTAAGTGTTATGAAGTAAGAATTTGCGTGCGCTGTTAATTACTATGTCTGCCATGTGCGCGCATTATCATTATCTGCCATTTGCGCGCACTATCACCATGTTTGCCATTTGCGCGCATTATCACTCTCTGCCATTTACGCTCACTATCACCATGTCTGCCATTTGCGCTCACTATCACCATGTTTGCCATTTGCGCTCACTATCATCATGTCTGCCATTTGCGCGCACTATCACCTTGTCTGCCATTTGCGCTCACTATCACCATGTCTGCCATTTGCGCTCACTATCACCATGTCTGCCATTTGCGCTCACTATCACCA
>NW_025935803.1:0-517 GCF_000764305.2 Hyalella azteca | reverse complement strand
CACCTAAAGCATTTGAACATTTTACTGGCTGCCACTACTGTCTCCGTGTACAAACACCTAAAGCATTTGACTATTGTACTGGCCGCCACAACTGACCCCGAGTATTAGAACCTAAAGCATTTGAATATTGTACTGGCTGCCACTACTGTCCCCGTGTACAAACACCTAAAGCATTTGAATATTGTACTGGCCGCCACAACCGACCTCGTGTATAAGCACCTAAAGCATTTGAAAATTGTACTGGCCGCCACTACTGTCGCCGTGTACAAGCACCTATAGCGTCAGAAAATTGTACTGCCTGCCACTGCTGTCCCCGTGTACAAGCACCTAAAGCATTTGAATATTGTACTGGCCGCCACACCTGTCCCGTGTACAACCACCTATAGCGTCATAAAATTGTACTGGCTGCCACTACTGTCCCCGTGTACAAGCACCTATAGGTTGGGCGTGTGTGAACTACATCCATGACGTCACGCACTTGTGAGGTCACAACATTCCTACGAAAGGTCAGTGAAGT
>NW_025935802.1:0-449 GCF_000764305.2 Hyalella azteca | reverse complement strand
CCCAGCTCTGTGCGCCAGTTTCTGGTCAGAATCGGCAAGGAGGCCGGGCGGTTAAGCACAGCAGAATTGTAGCAGTGAGTTGTGAGTTCGAGACCTCAAAATGCTGCGATTGTTCTGCGATGTTGAGAATCGGCGACAGGCCTACGGCCTAATAAATGCTGAAACCGCTATTATTATTATTATTTGCTGAAAATTGAAGGAAGAAATCTATGTGTCGATAAGAGAAAATAATACACAAGATTTAAAACTCAGGAAGTTACAAAACTTAACCAAGCCGCAGCAATCATAGTGCGATTACATATGCAGTTTTTTCATTAAGTTATTTAGTATAACTTTGCACTAAGCCTTGAAAACCTCATGTTATCATAAGGGAATTACTTCGAATTTTTGGAATATAAAAATATTGGAATAATTTCCGTGATATACTAACGCACTAGTGAAATACACCG
>NW_025935801.1:0-386 GCF_000764305.2 Hyalella azteca | reverse complement strand
TTGCCGGTCCGCCTTGTTATTTTTTCTTTATTTTTATTTTGTTTATTTATTTTTTTTCTTTTTTCTTGCTCTTCTACTTTATTTAGTTTTTGTCTTGCTATTTTTTCTGTTTGTTTGTTTTCTAACTTCTGTTTTGTCTGTTCCACATGGGTCATCTTAGTTGCCTTACGGGGTCCTCTCTAATCGATCTAAAATTGTGCACACTTGTGAAAAGTTGGAGACAATGCATGGATCAAATGTCAAAATAAATGATTTTAAAAATTTAAATTTTTTTAGTATTAAAAAAATTGAAAAAATAATTTTGTCAGCTACAAATCTTATAATTGATAATTGACACACTTTTACCTGTCCAATTGATCTGAAATTTTGCACACTTGTGTGAAGTC
>NW_025935800.1:34790-36834 GCF_000764305.2 Hyalella azteca | reverse complement strand
AGTAAAGTTACTATGCTCATAAAATGACGACTAGCTTAGTCAGTTATCACTTATCATTAATCCACTCGAGGAGAAACTGGAGATCGGAGTAAGAACAGCACTTAGCAGTCAACGCACTTCAAAACTGTTACAATTTACGTGAATTAATTACGCGCCAGTCGTGGACTATTGATGTAACAGACTATAAACAAAGGACAATAAGGTAGACAACACTTAAAAGAATTTCGCATGCGTTAAAAGGGTTGAAAGCCTTAAATTTACATTAATATTTTCGCTTTCAAAACATACAGCAATCCCTTGATTAACGCGGTTAATAAATCCCTGAGTTTTACCGTGTTAAGCAAAACCGCGCTAATCAAACTTAAGAATATATGGGAATAATTATAATGAATCCTCAAAAATAGCGAAGTTACATAATAATTTTTTTTCCACTAAAATTCATCATATTTCCACTAAAATTCATCACTGAATTATGTTTCAAAAGTCAAAAAACAATCTGAATTACTTTTCAGATCACGAGCAGTGTTTGTGTTGTATGTACTGGCAGTAGCGGCTCGCCTACTCCATCGAACATTGTTCGAACGAGTTCACAACATGTGATGCTACCGTCACACTCGCGGCTAGACTTTAAAGAATTATTGGCTGAAATTCATAAAGTAACATTTGGCGAATTTTTCCAAAAGTCGTAACAAAAGTAACAACATAAGATCTAATGAGCAAAAAGTAACACTTTTGTTACGAACGTAACACCTCTGGCTAGAGGCGGGAAAATGATGCGTTGTGAAAAAAAAGTCGCGCTAATCAAAACGGGCACCGCGTAGATTAAGGGTAGGTCGCAAATTTTTTTTCCGCGTTAATCAAAACCGCGGTATTCAAAACCGTGCTAATCAAGGGACTGCTGTACATGTATGCCTTCCACCATGACAGCTCATGGCTGACTGAGCTACAAGGCCACAGACTGCACATTTATAGTGCCCAGATGGAATTATTCTAATTAATACGATTTTGTTAAGGGGCTCCACCACCCCCACCCTTTTGGGATCTGTTGTGAACGCATAAATCAACGTATAGAGATGGTTCTAGTAACATTTGATGCAGCAGAATGTAAGCTTTAAGATTAGCCTAAAAACTAGAAAAGTTGATAGTGTCAATTTTGGACCCCAATGCTTTATATGTCAAAATCTATTTTCTATATTTAGGGAAGGATTGTCTCCAAAAAAAAATGGTACACATATGTAAAACAGAATTCTAAGACTTTTTTGTTTGTGTGAATTTTAAAAAAGAAATGAAAGAAAACATGAAATTCATAGAAAACGGCCAAACAGGGGGGTACTCAAAAAAAGTTTTAACTGTTGCAAATCACATGCTAAAACATCAAGACACGTATCATTCAATGCGTAAAGACCATATCTCGCTATTCTCAGGCCATTTTTTCAATTTTTTTCTTGGTTCTCTTTTTATGATGATTTTTCTGAAAAATTTTGAATTTTTCAAAATATACCTATATTTCCCTCCCTTTTTTCAAAATATTTTCAAAACTATAACAAAATAAAAAAAATGGCTCAACAATTTCTAGATATTTTAATTGCGAATCGAATGGTGTATCTCTCATTGCTGTAGCTTCAAAACATCCGCATAGGCACTAAATGTAGCAAGGATACGAAACTAAACATTACTGGAGCTCGATTCCATTCAAGGATGGTGGGAGCGACTGCTAGCACACCTCCCCGTATGCTGTCTACTGGGTAACTGAGGTGCACTTCATGTAGACTTTCTATTGCAAGTGTTTGGTAGCTAATTACTTCCATAGGGAATTATTAAAGAGCCCCCACCCTACCCCCCTTTTGGGATCTGTAGTGAAGGTATAAATCAATGTACAGAAATGGTTTTGGTACCGTTGAATGCGTCAGAAAAGCAGCTTTAAGATGAGTACCGTAAAATGGGGTAACTTAGACCACTTTTTGTTTTTTTAACAAAAACCCCCACAACTCAAAAACTTTTTGACATAGAAAAATTTTGTCAATGGGCATTAAAGGCCTAATAC
>NW_025935800.1:0-34728 GCF_000764305.2 Hyalella azteca | reverse complement strand
GAGTTGCTGGTAGAGGCGGGACGTAAACAGAGTTGCTGGTAGAGGCGGGACGTAAACAGCTTCCTTGACGTAACCCCATAATAAATAGTCAGATGGGGTGATCATTACCCCATCAATAGTCATCAGGTGATCTCGGTGACCAGACGTGTAGAGCCCGAGTTTCGATTCTTATGCGTCCAATAAAACTTCCTGTAACTATCTACATTTTGCAACTATAGCGCCGCCACCACCGCCGCCCAATTCCGCTGTTGAATAAGTTAAAAAAATTAAATCTTTGTCATTGGGGTACAATTGAATTATTATTTAGGTATAAAATTCATACCTGAATACATACGAATTTTTAAATTGGGTCCATCATTTAGAGTTTAGACTAACCCTGTACAATGCTTGAGAATCCCTGAACGCAAACTACGCAACTTAGATATAATGGCTCGAGATGCATAGGAAACAGTTCAGAATTAGTGGCAGCACACAATACAATCTGTCTCTTATACACATCTAGATGTGTATAAGAGACATCATCATTATTATTATGAGCGGTAAGTTATTGGAGGAGTTAATGATGCAGGTGACGGTCCGCGTGTATTGCCGAACGGAATACAGAAATGCACCTAAATGTGTCATGTCAACTAACAACTGATTGAAAATGTTTAGGCACCTCAAAAAGTATTGCTTGGTGCAATCTGAAATTCCTTAATTAGGACAATATATGAACGCTAATTTAATGTCTGGGTTAAATCAAGGTTAAATAATTCACCTGTCTGGAGGTTTAATAATCAACGCAAGGGTATAGTTTATGATTTTCATGATATTTTGTCGTTATCTCATTTAATTTTCATGATATATTTAACAAAGTTCAACAAAACAAGTTCGTAAACCAAATTATGAGTATTCAGGAAAAGTCGTCAAATATTGGAATTCCTAAATAACTTAATCTAGCGGTTTTGCAAAAGTGCTTTATATTCTTGGTAACACTTCCGACGACGAAGCATTGAAAGTTAACATGGTCCTTAAAAAACCTCCAAAGTATGGATCAAGACGACTTCTTTGGATTTGACGCTACTCCATTGGTAACTTATTGCTTATGAAATGTGATATTTGGTTAATCAAGTGTCATTCGTGGTGAAAGGAACTTAACTCATTAAAATCGTTGTGGAGTGAGGACTGAGGATTCTCATTCGTCAGTCTTAACAGAGAGAATTTACCTAGTTTAGCTACTCAACGTAGCCCTACCTAGCTAGAGCCTAGACAAGGCACAAACCAACTTGCAGTAGATGAGTAGAAGAAAACCTAAACTTATTTTCATGTTATGATGCATGTTTTTTGTATGGCGATTTAGTAGTTGTTAGTTAGTACTCTTAGTAGGTATGTGCACAAAAAAAAATTTTTCCTTTGATTGTAATGAAAATTACACCACTGAAAAGAGAAACAAATTTAGAAAAATATCATATAAGTATGAGTGAAGTAGGTCGAAAAATGAAAAAGATATGAATTTTTTTCCTATTTTCAATTTCACCCCAAAAATGGACCAACTTCTGTCACTTTTTTTGGGAAAAACTATCATTTGTAGGTTTCCTATGAGCCAATTTCAAAGTTTTTAGTACCATTGGAAAGCTCATGTTGTAGGCTATTCTAACTAGAATAAAACATTTTGGTTGAGACTTTGACTGCAGGTGGGTGGGGGAAATGGGTGCAACTGCTAGATATGAATGCTATACAGGCTGGCATAGTGGCAAAGAAGAGAGTTTTTTAGACTCTCCCTCAAGTTCATTTTTGAGTCCTATAAGTAGACCAGTAAAGTATCATGGATACCAGCATTATCATACTCAAAAAATTGGTTTAAATCTTGAGTAAATGAGGAAATTAAAAATGAACTGATTCTAAAAAATCTCTGGTTTGTCACTATGATTATCATACTTAAGAAATTGGTTTAAATCTTGAGTAAATGAGGAAATTAAAAATGAACTGATTCTAAAAAATCTCTGGTTTGCCACTATGCAGGCTGGAATTCTAAAATTCGTGGTTCACATAAAAAAAAGCGTTCCGCCTTGTCCCTACCAAGAAATATCGAATTTCGCAATATTCGAATGGTGTTGTATATAGGGATAAAATAAATTACCACATTATTGAATAATCCTAAAGAACCATATCCATGATATATTAGATCTGACCCAACACCTTTTTGACTTGTGAATTTTTTGCCCCCAATTGTCCGTGATACTAATAAAATTCAGAGCAAGGAAAAGCCAGGGTGCGACAGTTACAACAGCGCTGTGGCTCCAGTGGAAGGCAGATTTTTTGGATGTAAGGACGGAACTGGATCCTACTGTTGCTATGGAGAACGTGAGCCTGTGTTTGTGGCAAGCTCGTGATGTTCCTTTTGGATACCTTTTCCAAGTGATTTCCCTGGCCCTGTGGACCGACGTCTAATGACTCCATAATCTAAACCTGCATCAGCCGCCCCGGGATGATGGACCTCTCTACGAGCACTCAGCTGGACCTAACTTACCATGGAGGCCAAGTCTTTATTCAGTACACTGTAAGTCCGGCAATGACGGAGCGTGATTCATTGTCAAGGATGGTGTTGGGTTAAAGATCTAATAGCCGCTTCATGGCCTGATTTATAATAAAAATGTAGGGCCAACTGATCTAATCTTATGTTGTCAATAGAGCAAATGATATGAAAAGATTTTTATAAATTGATCCAAATGATGTATAATTGAATAAGTGATCGATAACTAATCCCAGATTGATTAAATGATTGTTAAACTCGCTAATTGATCTCAGAGAAACCAATGACAAATTCCAAGTACGTACAACGATTGAGAAATTAATCTCTCCTTGGTATATCAATGTCATCCTCACTATCTACTTAATAGATGCCGCATGATGACGTACACATGACGTCATCCAGCTCAAGTTTTCTGCTGGCCCTTCATTGAACGAAACAATGGCGGAATCACGCAATCTTTATTACTTCCTGCACACGGTTGATCGGATAAAAAAGATCACCATATGCGCAACTTCAGTTCTGATTGCTTTACGTCACTCTCAAAACACCACACAGAGTCTCAGTCCACACTATGTGCCAGCAACGATGAAATATCACAAACTGTTGTCATATTTATTGAAAAGCCTTTAGAATTCAAATCTACAAAATCCCTGAAATCTGAATTCCGGTGCTGTGTGTGACTAAATTCGGCATATTGTGAGACTAATTCCGACAGCGCTTCAAACTTTTACTGATTCGTAATTCTGACTCACTGTGTTACAATTCCGACGCACTGTGTTGGAATTCCGACGCCCTATGTGAGCTGTATCAGAATACGACACAGCTCGGGAATGAGCTTAATTAAAAAATTTTCATTTTTTATTAGGCTTTTAATTAAGAGCTATTAAGCTTTTAATTAAGAACATTTTCATTTTTGAACACTGCTTGGAAGGAGCTGTGTGTGTACAATTCTAAGCGGTGTTGGAATTAGTTTTTATGTGTCTAAAACTGCCTCTTAAATCAATCATCTATTAATTTATTTACCACTTAAAATCAGCAAATACAAGTATACTTAAAGGATTCCTAATATATTCACAGACTTATTTAGAAGTCTCAAACCATTATATTCTTTCTACACAAACAGTTTATCACTATTTAGTAAAGCAAGGTCAACTGTCAACTTTTATACGTGTTTTGATGTTCTCACTAGTTGACTTGCACTATCGCTCTGTGGATCTTAACATTTTCCTGCTAGACCTAGTGTTTTGCAGTAATCTGGCGTGCAATAGTATGACGTCAGTATTTCAACCATCTACGCATGCGTGGATCTAAGACCAAGCTTAATGTAAAGGAAAAAGTTGAGGGGTGTTGGAGTTACCCACAGTGTTGGAATATGGTGCATTTACCCTATTTTTTCATCTTGCCCAATTTTCTGGAATGGATTTCAATGTTTTCAGGAAGGTTTAAATTAAAATCCATTTTTTTGCTAAATTTATTTTTGGCAATCAGGATGGAATTCTAAGATTATGGTTCACTTAAAATAAAGCTTTCTGACTTGAAAAAATATGTTCCTGAGCCCAGGCAACTAGGAACAGGTTTGCAGGCTGTCAGAAATTGGCTTTGGCATGAACGTTAAGTCAGGCAACACAGAGAAGCCAGGGTGCAAGTAGCATTGCCAAGATATGGTTTTTTAGCCCAAAGCGTCGCCGGCCATTTTCAAGATGATTAATAGACAGTTTTCCATGTATTTCTGAGTGAATGTACATTGTGAAGATGTTATTCTTTGCAATTTCCATCGATAATGACATTACATTATTGTATTACGCACTCAAAATAAGAAGTGGACGAACATATTCAAGCGTGTTGTGTACTTCAATGAGGTGGTGTCATTATTTAATTGCCTCTAACTCTCAGTTTCTAAATGATATCCCTTTAATTTCTTTTCCAATTGCTGTCCCTTCAATTAAAATTTTCAGGATCTTTGTTTGCAATTATATAGTCATTGCAAGAATTGCTGGTGTTTATAATTGAAGTAGCATTAAATTATCATCAGTTCTTTAATATTGTCTGCATTTGTGGGTGGTCCGTTCTAGCTTTCAAATGCTGATTGGATTCCAGGGGCTGTGATGTTGCACACATTCTGATACTTGTGACTGATGTCACTTGCGTTCAAGTGTTAATTGGATACTTGTTACTGTGATAATGAAAGAGCATTTTTTTCCAATGAAACAGCTGTGGCAGCTTGCAGAGACTCATCAGTGATGGACTGAAAGTAGAGGTATGCTGGCCTTTCCAGATTTTGAGGTCCTGCTTTCCGATTTGCTATGTTATTATATTACCCTACCAGTTAATATATTACCCCTCTGAAATTCCACACTGTTGGCAATCCTGTTCATAAATTATTTGTATATCCTTTCAATTTCAAATTCAGAATTTATTAGTTGGTGATTTATGCTTGTTCAACATGGTTATGTAATGGCCAATTTGGAATGCCAAGCTAAGTCCTAAAATTGCAGGTGAAACTGATTGTTTCATGTGTGATATTAAACAATTAAAGTGCAAATAGGCTGTTTTTCCATTATTTACTGTAGAAAATTGGGAATGGGAAAGCCCATAAACATGAGTGGATAAAATTGGCCAGAATCACTTGCTTCTTTGTCCAATTCAATTTCCACTTAGTAATAAGAACAATCTAATTTACCATTTAATTTTTAGTAAAATGTAATTAACAATAAGTTTTGTATAACATGAATCCAACAGTTGGTTCAACATTCTGCCTAGCATTTTTTACAAATCCACCATGCATATCAAGACCAAGTAAATATTTACAGGAGTTAATCAAGTTAATTTGGCTTGCAGATTTAGATTTGGATATGGGACATGGTAACTGAAATGGGACATTGCAGAGTCAGGCCTTTACAATGGCCATCAGCCATGCATTGCATATTCATATTGTTAATAGGCATGAGAAAAGGAGACCAAGCCAGGTAGAAGCAACATTAAAGTAGAGGCTAGGCAGCTGTGTGAAAGTTTGTGTTAAGGAGAGCTTTGGGGTCTTTTTGTAACTAAGTTATATACAGACAGATCACTTCGAAATTTGGTACACATATGTAAAACAGAAATATAAGACTTTTTTGTCATGTGAATTTTCCAAAAAAAATTAAAGAAAGTATATGGGAACTTAGAAATTGGCCAAAAAAGGGGGTAGTGTAGAAATCTATCTCTTCCTAGTTATTTTCAAACCACAATGTTGAGACACAACATTTGATGTGTAAAGACCATATCTATAAAATGTTGGTGTTTTTTTTATTTTTATTTTTGTGGGTGTGGGGGCATTTTTAGGAAAATTTTTCTATTTTACCCCTCGCCACACCCCTTTTTTGCAGAATAAAATTCAAACTATATCAAAATTATAAAAATGCCAACATCACTTTGTAGATATTTTTTTTGCAAATGGAATGGTATAGGTCTCATTGTTGTAGCTTCAAAACTGTAGGAGGAGATAGGTTTGCTGTGAGAGCAGTAGGAGCCTAGGAGGTTTACAGGAGAGCTGATAAACCGCCAGCTGGCGGCACGTGTGCTATGTAAAGGCATATAACATAGCTTGGATACCAAAGGTAAGTGTTATTTCACTCTGAAGTTGCTCAGCAATGCAGAGAATGACTACATGTACACCTTCCACCATGACAGCTCTTGGCTGACTGAGCTACAAGGCCACAGACTGCACATTTATAGTGCCCAAATGGAATTATTCTAATTAATAGGATTTTGTTAAGGGGCTCCACCACCCCCACCCTTTTGGGATCTGTTATGAATGCATAAATCAACGTATAGAGATAGTTCTAGTAACATTTGATGCAGCAGAATGTAAGCTTTAAGATGAGCCTAAAAAGTAGAAAAGTTGATATTGTTGATTTTGGACCCCAATGCTGCTCTTAAAATCTATTTTCTATATTTAGGGAAGGATCGTCTCCAAACTTGGTACACATATGTAAGACAGAATTCTAGGACTTTTTTGTTCGTGTGAATTTAAAAAAAAAAATTAAAGAAAATGTGAAATTCATAGAAAACAGCCAAGAAGGGGGGTACTCAAAAAAGTTGTAACTGTTGCAAATCACATGCTACAACACCGAGACACGTATCATTCGATGCGTAAAGACCATATCTAGCGATTCTCAGGCCATTTTTTTCTTGGTTCTCTTTTTATGATAATTTTTCTGAAAAATTTAAAAATTTTCAAAATTTATCAATTTATGGTGAGTGAAGCTAGAGTATAGACCTGTATTTTGCATGCTTCAATTCAAGTTTAATTTAGCTAGTAAAAAATGGCATCATTTATAAAGAAAGTGGTCGAAGTTACCCCATTTTACGGTATAGTAACTGGAGAATGTCATAATTGGCTGCTTTATGTCAGACGATTTACTTTGTAGTGAACGGCCATGTAATTACTCCCTTGACTTCACTGAAGGGGCTGGACACCCGCTCCCCTTTTGGGATCTGTAGTGAATGCATAAATCAACATACAGAGATGGTTTTGGCACTGTTGGATAGGTCAGAATGTCAGCTTTAAGATGAGACTAAAACTGGAAAAGCCAAAATCCAAAATTTTGACGTGTACGGTCCTCTTAAGGGTGAGATGAGATGAAGAAAAAACATGGGAAAGAGAAAACTTTATTTGGTTTATTATTGCTATGTCTTATTTTTGTTCTCTGTATAGTTTTCTACCATATTGGCTATGGGACCTCTTAGGCCCTGAACGACTATTTGTGTTCTAATAAAATATTATTGATGCAGTTATTCTTATTTTATTTAAGCTTTTTTTCCTTGCATTCTCCGGCCTCCACTCGTGCCAACCTCCTCCTCTCCCTTATTCTCCATGCACTCTCCAAAAATCATTTCCCACTCTGCCATAGCAGCAGTCACCCCTGTTGACAGACCCACTATCATTGTAATCCACTTGTCTCCCATTCGCTCATACATCACACCATAACCCTCGTCTCTCACATCCAGTATTACTCTCATAATTTCCAGTCTCTCTTTCATGTGCATCACACTCCATCATCAGATGCTCCACAGTTTCCCTCTCCCCTCTGTCACACATAAAACAAATATCCTCTCTTCTTTCATTCCACCTGTATGTCCGTGCGGCATGCATTCACACTCAAAGCATTTTCTCTCACACAGAACATTAGGTCTCCACCTCTACTTCCATCATATATGTACTCATACTTTGGCATCTCTTTAATCTTGTACAATCTCAGGCTGTCCTTTCTTTCCATTCCTTGCTTCCAAACTCTTGAACCACATGATTTCACTCTCTTTTCTATTTCTTTCTTCCATTTATTATCCCATATGATCCCTGTTGCACCCTGTACTGTTATCATCCATTCCTCTTTTGGTCTATTGTTCCCAGGGCAAGCCCATGCTTCATGTAACTCAAACTTTTGTTCAATTGCATGAAACTTATGTTCTCATTTTCTCACTCTCAAGTTCCTCAGGTACATCTTGCGTGCCCACCTTCATCTGTTCTTTCCAGTCATACTTTATATCTCAATGCTGCTTTCATTCTTCTCTCTCTAAATGTAATCCACTCCATATCTCCTCTTAAAACCTCCACCACAGTTCATCTGGGTTCAGTCAAGCTATTCTATTCTGTTCAACCTCCAATTTATCCAATTTGCAGTCATTCCGCACAATGACATCCATTCCATACTTCTCTCAGAACATCATATTTACTTGCCCTCACTCTTGCTGCCCTGCCGAGAATTCCTAACCACTGATTTGCTTTACTAAGACTCAACGCTATGGTTCTCTTGCATCCAATTTGGTCAACACTCATTCCTAAGTATCTGTACTTGTTTGTCATCCCAATCACATTCATTCATTCCTCCCAGCTGCCACACACTATCCACATCCTCAGCTGTTCCATTCACATCTAACACCTGACTCTTCCCTGGGCTAAAGCACACATTGAAATCCTTGCCATACTCAGTTATAAATTAAGCATACTCTGAAATTCAACCCAAATATAAGCCTCTTCAGAGGCCAGATCCCAAATATAAGCCCCTCATAATTTTTAATCTTATTGAAAAAATGTTGAAACTCGAATACCAGTCCATAAGGAAATTAAATGCTTACTATATATAATACAAGTTTAGTAGCTCAAGTTTACCTTGAAAAGAAATAGAAATTTTTAGTGGATGGCAACTAATATATGCCGAAATTGTTTAATTCTGTGGATTTAGCTCTCAGAAGAGCTAAAAGAGAATTTTGGTTCTGTTAAATTTGCAAGGATTTATACTTATTATAGTCATACAAGGATTTATACTTTTTTTTTTCTTCCAACAAATATTGCTTGAACATGAAATGGACATTAAGTGACATTCTGAAGTTAAAGCTGGGTAATAGATATCCAGCTTTACTGGGTGTAAATTTGTTAAAGGGACCAGATTGTTGTAAAATTGTCATTCTATCCATAAATTAATCCATTTGTATTTATTTTTAGTAGTTAAAATCTTGATGTCATTGTAAAATCCTAGTGAGATGCATTATTAACTGTAAAAAATAATGTTGTTGATCATCGAAAGTTTAATTTTCCATTTCACTACAACTGTATTTCAAAGATTATGTCAATGACAAGGCTACAAATTAATTAATTGATAAGTATTAATTTCCATCAGGATGATGATTTGGGTGGTGGGTGCGACAGAGAAGATGACGATGACTTTGATGCTCTCAATGATGAGACTTTTGGTATGTGCGCCAGCACTGGCGACTGGGAGGACCAACATCGACAGCTCTCTGGACTTGAAGAAGATGGAGTTACAGATGGGTTTTTCAAGGTATATAGCAGTTCAGGTTTTTTAATGTGCAAGCTAGTCTGTATTCATTGTAATTAGTACTCAATCATTTATATTCATCTTCAATTTGTGTCATTTATTTTAATAATCACTTTGAACTTCATTGATTATTGTAGACATTCTCTTTTTATTATCATTGTGCTATTGTTGCTATTATATGTGTAATTTATGGCACCTGAGTTCAATTTTTGCACATTCCATTCTAGGACAATGATGAGGGTGATAAGCTGGATGGTGTCAGAATTCCAGGCAGTACCCTGAGCAGTCATGTCCCCTACAGCCAAATTGCTCTTAATAATGGATTGGGGAACTTGGTTATGGGAACACCACCTTCTTACAGCACTCCTCCCAAGCCTTCACTTATTGATCCTGTTAAACTCTCGGAATCTCCTGGAAATGGGATCTGGGCGCCTGAAGCCTCTATGCTGGAGAAGATAGGCTTCAATAGGGGCCTAGATGACACCTCTATGAACAGTCAGCTCTACCAGCTCCTAAATCAGAACAATTCACAACATCCCCAGCAGCTATCAAATATCATGGCTTTGCAGCAACGACGGCAACAAATGCTCAGTGCAGTACCTGAAACTTCGGTCGGTTTAGGACATGATACGCAAAGATCTAATCTCTTCTCATCTTCTAGTCAAATGCAGCATCAGCTTATGTCTATGTTTGACAATAGGACGAGCTTGCAAAGCAACTTTGACCAACAGCAGCAGCAACAAATTCATGCTCCTAGCCTGCCTCTGGGATTCGCTAGCAATGTTAAATCTGTAGCTGACCTTGAAATGGAAATGCGTCTACAGCAGCTCAAAGTTGGCGGCAACCACGTGGAAGGGGTGAGTTTCTTTTGATAAAATCATCTACTCCTTATTGTCTTCTGCAGTTTAAATTCGTATCTTCAAACACTCTGAATTTTTAATGTTGATTAACAATGGTCTTATATGAGTAAAAATGTTATGATCTTATTATCTTCAGATTGTACGAGCTGAAGATCTCGAACGAACGCCTGTACCTCGTCTTGGCAATGATCTTGCCAAGCCCCTCATGTCACTCTTCCAGAATCAACAGCAGCAACCAACACAACAACAACACACTGCGCAACAACAGAAGTACAAGGAGCAACAGCAGTTGCACCAGCAAAAACAAATGATGGAATTGCAGCAGAGAAGAAATCACCAATACCAACAACAAATGCTGCACAAGCAGCAACACCTGCAGCGTCACACTTCAATCCATCCATTGACTGGTTTGCCATTGAATGCTCCTGGTTCTGGACCGCATCCTGGCAATGTAATGCAAGTCAACAGGATGTTGCCTCCTAATATGCAATTTTTGCAGCGCCGTCAGAAAGAAATGATGATGGCGAGTTTGAATGGCCGTCAACCTCAGCAGCAGATGATGGGAGGTATCTTGCCAATGGGTTCTCATCTACCTCCATCCATGCAACTTGATCCTAATTTCCAGAACTTTTCTCCCAATCTACGCAACCGCAACTGGAATGAGTTTGAGCATGGAATGGGCAATGGAGGAACTTGCATAGATCGCCGTGGCAGCTTCCCTATTAATGGTAGGGGACGAGAAGGACAATTTGACGGACGCCAGCACGGCTATGACCGTGACAATTACCGCGACTTTGGGAGCAATCATCGCGATTTTGGCAATAATGGAGGGCGCATAAGACGGGACAGTGAAGCTGAGTGGGAGGAATGGGAGAGGACGAGAATGGAAGACGAATATGCCGGACTCATGACTCCGAAACAGAAAAGCTGGCTTAGAAATATCCAGACCATGCAGCTCACAACGGACAACCCTTACAGAGATGATTACTACTTTGTTGTAAGTACTAATTATCTTGAATGATATCAGCTTCAGCAAGCATTCACTATTTTTGTTGATGGATTGATGATACCTGTTTGTTTACTGGCTACTGACGACACAAAAAATGTTAAAGTTTTCCATCCCGCTTTTGTTGCAGATGTACGAGGCAAAAAGGTCACGCGTTCACCTAGATGCACCTCTACAGATCCAAGGTTTGAAGGCCCTGCTTCCCGTCATAGGAGGGGACCAGGATAAGGAAACCGGTAACACCTACCAGCCTCCTGCGATGGAAAACAGTCTCGGCAAACTCCAGGTATGTTGATTGATCAATCAAACTTGATGAGAGGTTATGGTGCTTCGTGCATAAAACGACTTGATGGTTTAAATTTGTGTCGAATGTAAAATCTTACGTCATGGACTCTATAATAATGTCAATGTCTTATATCTCCACATTGTTTCCTGATGTTCCTCTCACGTTCAGGTTGCATCGGTGAACGCCCCTCGCAAAATAATGGACCTGCAAGTGGTTCACTTAGATGCCAAGGAGCCTACAACAAAATTGCAGATGGAGATGCGCACGCATCGAATGCTACTACTTTCTATTGAGAAACTGTACGGGCAGCTTATGGAGCTCGAAGATTTGGATCGGAAAATATCATATTTGCCGGATTCACCCACCCGTGACATCTTCATTCGGCGTGCTAAGGAACTCACCAATGAAATGTGGAAAAGCATTAGCACCAATGATGAATATATGCGCTCCCTGCTCTCTATTAGAAAAGGAAAGGTGAGGACCTGGTGTATATTGTTGCTGAACATGAAGTTTTGTATAAAACAATGAGACCACATTCAAAGTATTACAAACGATTCTTAGTAAAAATATAAGGTCCTTACTTCAATTTGACCGGTTACAATAATGACTGCTGAATATAGGGTTCCTGACCCTATATTGACCCCATATACAATGTAGCTTGTGATGTCACGACTGGAGGCATATTTAATTACCGAAAATCGAGGGGCAAATCAAAACTTGATTCTATGTTCCGTTCCAACGTTCATTGCTTACATGAATACTCATTGGATTATTGATGAAATTAACTGAGAACTGCCTCTTTGTGCGTTTTTTATTTGCTATAATACAATATTCAATTATTAGATTCCTGGATTATATTCATTTTAGTTTGAGAAACTAATTCTTGTAAAGTTATTCTAAAGAAGTGATTGTTTCCAGACTCTCGTGTTGACGCTCGGCCGCCGACTGGGCAAGGACGCTGCCATGCGCACAATGGATGTGGTTCTGAAGTACCTGCCGTACCTGACGCAGAACAGCCAGCCTCAGCACCAGAACACGCTTTACATCCTCTGGCCTTTAGCTGACGAACTCCTGCAAACGGCCTCAGCCGAAAACTTGCTGCATTTTGTCAAGGGGTTGCTGCCTTACCTTAGAACGTCGAAGGCTTCAGAAAATAGTAAAAAAGATGCCACTGCGGACAAAAGTAACAAAAGTATAAAGAATGATGAATTGAGTCCTCTTCTGAAATCCAAATTTAGCATCAGCTTTATAGTAGGTGTGCTGGTTCAGGGTGAAAGTGCGCATCAAAAAATGAAGCTCAGCGAACATGAGGATTGGAAAGAGTTCCTGTCGAGTATCTCTGCCGTGATGGTGCAAGAGCCTAACACCATCACAGACACTTTGGTGCGTGACAGCGATGTTGCGAACGTGGATCGAGCGATGAGCATTGCTCGTATCTTGTCTACAGGCACTGCCAGTGTGTCGACAACGTCCCCTCCAGTGGTTGTGCTGAGCAGGGGCCAGACTCTGAGCAGCCTCACCAAACAGCGCGGACTTGGCGGTGCAGGAGCAAGTGATGTCAACCAATCATCTCCTGCCAGCTCCCTGGCAGGTTCATACTTGGCTGATCGGGGGTCTTGATTTACTTGAGCGAACAGTCGCGGGAAATGATAACATAAGGTGGTTTATTGACTCGTTGTTAAGTCATGAATTTTTTGTTGTAACTAATTGGCAGCGCACAACTATACCTCGTATGGACTGTTTTTATTGCTGTGACATTTGCGCTGAGTTGTCGCCACAAAAGCTATATTGTGTTCTCTGTTGCACTCTGACTGTTTAACTTGCTGGATGACCGTGTCAGAGCTGGACACTTCACTTCACGGACCTTGAGCATTTTCTGTTGCTCCTTCGGGGAAGTTTTTACATTAAGCTTGTTTTGAATACCGTGAACTGCAGCGAATAGTTGGTTGTCCAGCCTTGTGTTCCATTATAATCGTGGGACGAACTTCCTGCTTTTAGTCCTGTAAATTGTCTAGATACCTTAGACATTTGTTGGCAATTTTCAAGTTTTATTGTTTGCCTGTGGCGCTCAATTGAATGGCCATTATCTTTAGTTAGCCTATCATATTCTGGTGCGTTCAAAGGTAATGATCTTTTCTTGTATTTTCGACGCAAGTCCAGTTGCTCGGAATAACGCTTGTTAAAACTTGATATTACCGAATTGAAATCGTTCCAAAATTTCTAAGCTATTTAAATATAGTGTATACTACCTAGATCAAAAAAGTTTGAGCACTTGATGAGTACATACTCCCTCAGAACAAGTTGAAGTAACGTAGGCTGAGCCATTATCTAACAATGTCGGCTTTCTGGTAAATAGTAATTTTTCTCATTGTAACGGTAGTCAATGTGCTTTTCTGCATTCTTTTGTGATAAAAATAAATTACTTTTGCAAAAATATGGAAGCCTATTTTTCTTCTGGTGCCCTTAACGTTAATTTTGTTCATGTTCTCTACCCAATTTGAAATCAATACTTTCCCTACGTTTTATTCTTCCTCTTTAGTTCTTAAGTTAGTGTAATAATTGTTCATTTTAACTTCATTTTCAGCCCATGCATTGATGCGCCGCTTGTTTCATCTTGAGTCTGCAATACCTTGACTGTTCATATTGGATTGTTGAATAAATGTTGACGCGTTTGATAAGGATAGATTTGTGGAAGTTAAAGAGACCGTTCAAGGGATGCAGTTTTTTAGGAGGAATCGTTTTGACACTGATTTCTTAACCTTATGTTTGTGTAACTTCTGTCATTAATTTATGCCGATATTTTGTCTGTTCTCTTACTCTTTTCGTTACAAATTGTCGCCTCGCTCTGTGATGTAGGAAGCTTCAGCAAATTTTTCACTTTAGAACTACACAAAAACTGTAAAGTTCTAGGGCTGTCAATAAAGTTCCTGCTCTGTATCATATGATAAATTTGTTATAGGCTTATTGGGTCTGCCGAACTATTTCGTTCAGTTCTCATGTATTTACCACATAGTTGCCACGTTCATCCGTTATCACTCGTTTTGATTTTCTTTAAAACTATAATTTCGCATGAAAGACAATTGAAACTTGACTCACATTTCCTTCTCATTTCACAGTAGGACTTGATCGCTGCTTATTCTCGTTTCTAGAGTGCACACGTTAGAGAGTGGCGCGTCTCTTGTTGTTGTGTGAGACTTGTTGAATCCGATCTCCAAGAGTCTGTAAATGAATTTAGATAGGAGCAGAGAGACTGAGGTTTGGTTGTGATGTTCAAATTTAATTCTTTGAGTGCTAGGAAGTGACGAGACCGACGTACATTCTAGTGACGAGACTGATGTACGGTTTCTCTTCATCTTCATCTGGTTTTCAAATATCGGCGAACGCCATTTGGATCACAAACTAATATTTGTGACTGTTGCGCTTTAATAATCTCTGTTATTGTTCCTCTAGTATGAAGAAAACTTGTCAAGATTTGGTCGCACACCATTGTGCTTTTTGCATGCTTAGGGAAGTGTAGAGTTTTTTGAAAGATAATGTATCTTGTTCGAAATTTTTCTGATCATTTTGTGATAGCTGTTCTTAATTTGGTGGGGGTGATACACGTTTCGCCCAGGTATATTGGTGCGACTTTATTGCCTAATGAAATTATCCTGTGGGGCGATATTAGTTAAGCCCAGGCTACATTTGTTTACAGCCTTCCAACACAGCTAGCTTTCTAACCATTTAATAAACGGTATTTAAATTTGCAACTTTATTTTATTTCCTTAGCGAATACATGCTGTCCTAATGATTTTTTATTTCTAACAATCTTATTATGTTTGATCTTGAGGCTTGAAATTTTTACATATACCGCTCGCGCCAAATGGATATCTTCGATGTTTCACGTAGAAAATTTTCAACTGTTCAAGAGCCTGAAATTTAATTTGCTTCCAAATTACAGGAAATTATTTTGAAAATATTGAGATTAAATCTAACTTGGAGTTTACTATTACGTACCAATCAATATCTTATTTTATGCCGTGGCCAATCTAATATATAAGTTAATGGTTCCCTAACTTTTGCAGGCTGATGCCCCCTTGGCTCCACAGTGAATTCCTAGCGCCCCCCACAGGCAAATAACGTTCATATAGCGCCCCCCACAGACACGCAAAAACCTAGATTTTAGATACATTCAAAAATTTACACTAGAAACCCAGGAGATGTTAAAAAAAAGATCTAGGTGGAAAGCCCATCGCTGTGAGCCGTGTAGGTGCACGTGTGAGTGCACACAAACGTTCGAACCTCGGGTTCGGACTGCCTCCCTCTTCTTCCTCGCCGACCCCCCAGATCTTTGAGGGGTTTGAGGGGGCGGTGCCGCTCACTTTGGAAACCACTGACCTAATAAAATAGGAATGTGAGAAACTAGTACGGGATTTTTCGACACACTAGCATAAAGTGTAAAGCAGCGACAATTCTAAACTCCTATACTCTCGGTTGTTAGTTTCGACCAATATAATGCAAGACACGAATATGACGAATGCAAGACACGAATATGCCTCTCTACGAGATCACGGAAACCAATTCAACGATGCTACGTCTTTCCAAGACATGAGAACAGTTAAACCTATGCGGCTATGAATGGTATAGCGATGTCAACACTCCTTACTCATTAGGTCGTTAGACCTGTCGCGAATTCTTTAACATTGCAGAATTTTCGCAGCTTGCTTCAGGTCTCGAACACGCATCTTACAGTTCCTATCTTGGTATTCTGAATTGTAACCATTGGACCCCTGAGCTTCATTCAAATTTAATTTACACACTAATGCAGGACGTTTACTGACACAATTGTCCATTTTCATTGGAAAGTCTCTTTCTTGTACAATGTTCATCATCCGATCTTATTAGAATTAGAAGTTTTTGCATTCTTATTTCTTTTCTTTGGGGTTCTTGCATTCAACTATTCCACTTCCTTACAGTCCATCTGGGACCCGATATGGATAGGGGGGCCTGTGTGCCACTTTGCTGGTATTCTGTTAGCACCTCCAGCCGATTCTTTTGCTGAAACGTTCAACTTTTTCAATGGCTAATTCGCGCCAGGCTAGAAATTTAATAAATGTGATACGATAAGTCACGCGTGTTTCTGCCGTTTCGAAACAACTACGGTACTATTATTCTATAGCTAACATAAAAATCTTAATTCAAGTTTATATAAGTTATTGATACGTAAGAAAGAAAAACCCTGGCGTTAGCCGGCACCTTATTCTAAGCCGCACATGTTTTACGTGCATACATACCGGTAGAGAAAACAGTGTTGGCGAAGGGAAGAATTGAAAATAAGAGTTTTAAAAATCGACATAAACGCAGGGTTCACAATATTCCTAAGTTTGTTTTAAACCTTTAAGTTTATGTATAATCATATATAGCGAATTCTAAAGTTTTTGCTGCCGTTGTGTGTTCACGTCACGACACATTACGTGGACACGTGAACTTGGAAAGCCGCACATAAATCAAGCATTACTGCATTTCGTGGAATGCCTATATTGCATTCTGAGGGCCATCGTAATTTTCGACATAAAATATCTATTATGGTTTAAGTGGAAGAATCGGTATTTTAGCACTGAAGTTTCCAAGACTTAAAAGTTGCAAAATATGCAACTTCCTTCAATTTTTGACAATATATAATTTGAATGGTTGGGAATTCGACAATGAAAAATATCGTTGACATTTAACTCGTTGACAGATATTATTTGAAAGGAACTTAGCTAACGTAGCCTACTAGCCTATTTATTTTTCTTTTTGAATTTTATTCTGTATAAGTTACGGTAGATATTAAACTAGCTACTAATACGGACGACTCTACCCGTCTACCGTTTGGCGTTACCAAATACCTAGTAATACCTATTAGGCTAGCTACCGGAGTGCCGGTAGTATTGACAGTAAAGAATGGACAGCGAAGTTCTTGATGTTCTTGAAGATCTGGGGTGAGTATCATTATGTAGATTTTTTTAATATTTGTATAAAATGCCTAGGTTCTCAATTTCTCATCTATGATAATGCTTGACTGCTGGTATCCACGAAACTAACTTTACTGGTCTACATATAGGTACCTAGGTCTAGGAGCTAGGACTTGAAAATAAACTGGAGGAAGAGTCTAAAAAAGTCTGCTCTGACATAAATAAAGATTACCGTAGCAGTGACAGAACTGGCCAGCAATAAATAAGAATTTTATTTGAGCAGGTTTCAAATTTTTGCTGCAGTTGCTGCCTCAGTGTTATTCTTGTAGTAATAACTTGTAGGTACCAACCTAAAATATTGATTATAGGCCTAGCATAGGTACCATTAATTTCAATTTTCAAATGAAAATGATACCTAGAAGCCACTAGTACCTAGTGCTAGTACTACCCATAGGCTATAGGTAACCTAAGGGCTAAGGCTACCTTCTAGATGTTCTGCACCTGGTGACCTGGGGCTGGGAGNTCTGTCTCTTATACACATCTAGATGTGTATAAGAGACAGGCTCTAATCTAATGTGACCGAAACTACGCAATCGAAAAAACGTTGTTTACATTTTTTGCGGGAACTCATCGCAACTGATTTCCGGACAAGCTTCGCTGCATCGTATTCCATCCAACGCACCGGAAACCTTACCCTTTTTCTAAATAGTTGGCCAAAGACAGAAATATATTAAATGCAAGAATTTCAATCTAAATGTGTTGGCAAGATCTTCTGAAGGCAAAAATTTGGCTACTGAAGCGTCGCCAAAAATCTTGCAATATTCATCCACTCTCTGCACAGTGGATCTCATCTAGCCTCTAGGCTACCAGATATTCCAAATTGGGTTGAATATGTTCTACATTTTTCCATGTTATACCTAGGCTAACATAGCTTACTAAGCCTAGCCCTAGTAGCCATTTGTTTGCAAGTTTGCATTTTGCAAGATCAAAGTTTGCCATCAACTGAGCACAAAAGTTAGCTATCTGTTGTGAACTTGTGATTCCAAAATCTTCCTGTATTCTGCCAGTCTTCCAGAGTCCCATTATGTCATTGCTTTTTGTTAGTAAGAATTGTTAATTGTAATTGTCAAAAATTTTTCTGTCTCTGTTTTTTTCTAATTGTTGCAAAAGTGCAAAAATTTACTAAATCGTCCCTTGAACACGTCATCAACCGCTGAATAAAGAACAAAAGTATGAAAGATATGAACAGCATTGAAGCATTAGAAATTTCCAGCACCATACGAGGCATCTGGATCAGCGGAGGAGCGCTTGTATGATCACGTCGTAGTAAAAGCCAGATTACGTACAAACTAACACACATACAGGCATGCTGTTACACCATTGGATGCGTAAAAATCAGAGCTCCACCCTGATATCTCTCATTGGCTGCTGAAGCAAGGCGTTGAAAATTGCCAGCTCGATTGGTCGGCAATGACGCAACAGCTGAGTAGCGCAATTGGCCCGTGTGAGCCATGTGGGCTAGATCAACCAATCGTACTAAAATCAATAAAAAAAACTAACGCACGCACAGACATGCCGATAACATCATTAGACGCGTCTAAAAGTCAGCTTTAGAAAGCATTAATAAAAGAAAAAAGTGAAATTTTTTTATTTTTAGCTAGGGCGGTCCCCTTAATGCATTGTGAATCTTGCAGCATGCTTAATAATGTTTTATTAGAAATTTGATAGGGGATAATTCATCTAGCATGAATCTTGCAGCTCAGAAAATGGGTGGAAGACCTAGTTGTGGCTCAAAGGCCTCTAGATATTCCATGCCAGTGTTTAGGGCTATAATTATAATAATATAGTGAAAATGAAATCACAAACCAAGGCTTTAGTTTGACAAAATTCCCTTTGGCTTCACTTCATGCTCATTGATGATTGATTACCAGTTTACCACTGTAGTTTATCTTCTGAATTATTTATTTCCCATTTCATATCAATTGCCTGTAGTGATATATCAGAAAGTTTAAGGTGTATAAAGAAACATATATATTTAGCCTTGAATCTTGACTAATTAGCACATTTTCTCATTTATGGAAACAATGCACTATTGTGCTTGTCATGTCCATCCGTCCATCTGTCCGTGACCTCAAGTTATTGTCGACAAGAAAATGCGCTCTCTGTCACTCACTGCAGTAAGTACTGAGTTATATTTTTTTTCACTGCAGGTATGAGGAACCTTTAGCTGATAATACAGCTTTATCAAAACTTATTGATGGAAATGATGGTGGTCCAAAATGCCCAGCATTTACCAAACTTGTGGCTTGGGCAACAGGAGAACTAAGAGTGCTTCTCCAACTTGAAGAACATGTGAATGCCACTGCAGGTCCAGATGATCATGCTTCTTTTTGTATGGAAGTCTCAGCTTTTCTTAAGGAAATGGGTAAGGCCCCTATGATTTTAAATTTATGGTCAACCACTCACAACTGTGTCAGTAAAAACTATTTATAATACTGATGAGAATAAAGATTTATTTATATGATTTAATTGCCACTTGATAACTAAGAAGTTTTTTCCAGCATGCCAGAAGGTTGTGGTTTTATTAATAAATTAGATTGTTTATTTTGAAGGCTGGAGACATAAGCACTGTGGCAAAGTTAGTTAGGTAATGTCTTGATAGTGAGATTAGGTTCCTTGCTAGGTCAAATCCATTCAAGATTCGTAGGTGTAAAGTTGTCTACACATAGGTACTCATAGCAAAAATTAAATTATCAATTTTAAGCATTCATGTATTTTGACAGGCTGCCCACATCCTGCACTCATGGAAGGTTCTGCCACTGACCGCCTGAGTAACAGGAAAGGTCGTTTGTTGCTCCTGCATTTCATTCTCATTGAGCTGATGGCAGCTCGGATGACACAGGCACACTCTCCTCAGCAGGGTCTCAAGCTTAAAATGGTATAGATTTAATTTTTAAGTGTCATACTAATTTGGTGAACCTGAAGAACTTTTTTTACTTCTTGTTTAGAATAAATTTGTAACTGATTTTGTGCAAACATGAATAATTTTAATTTTGCCAAAAATTATCTGGAACTTAGTATTAGAAAAAATATTGCAATGCTGTTGATATACTCTATAGCATTGATAAGCACCTTGTTTTAGCATAAATTTAGAAAGAAAGCATCATGTCATGTGATATGCATGGTTTCAGAGTTGTTATCTCAGTATTAGGTATATGTCATGGCATCACTTCAGATTTTTTCTCTGTAAGAACACGTTTTTTTCCTTGATACAGACGGAAACCAGTCAAGCAAAGGACTTAAAGCAGCTTCTTGTCACCCTGGGCTTTCCAAAACCTCCTAATAATATTACTCCTCAACAACTGTTTGGCAAAGCACATCAAAAAGTTAGTTCTAGCAAGATGACTGCTTGATAAGTATATAAATGCAGTTGAAATTTAGTTTTTTGTGACGTGATTTTTTTCAGCTACATGATTTTGATATAGCAATGTGATTTTTGTAGCTCTAAGGCTATATATTCTCATAAATTAAGATTTTCCAATCACGTTGCATAGTTCAAATCATTCATTTCTGTTTTGATTTGCAGAGGTAAAAATTTAGTCAATATTTTGACTTGTTAGTTTGAAGGGAATACTAAAACTTTTTACACCTTAATGCAAGCATTGCATTGTCATACCTTCTCAACTAAAATCTAAGCATCTCTTAGTAATTCACTGATAAAATGTTTATTGCAATCTTGTCTTCTCTCCAGCTTACGGAAGTACTAAAGAAAGCTCCTCCAAGCCTCGTGGGTAAACCTCTGTTTCATGAGACACTGTCAGAGAAGCAGTGGAATATGCTTCAGGAAATTCAGGACGAGATGTTCCAGGAGTACACAATGCGTCGGCAGATGATGATCAAACGACTTGATCTCACGTTTCAGAGCTTTCAGGTACGTTCACTTTGTAATTTTCATATTCAATCTCTACTGAATTTTTGTGCTTTTAGCTACTGATGGTTAGAAAAATTTTCATTTTCTAATTAAAATTTTTCATCTTTTTAGTGTTAAGCAACACTGACCCGGGTACATATATAGCTCTCAGTTATTTTCATTTTCGTCAATGAGTGAATTGAGACACAGAGGTTTCATACAACATCGGAACTGCGAGCCCACGGGAGAAATTTTTTAGGCCAGAAATTTCCTTCTAGATATGTTGACGTGAATTAATGTATGTAATTTAATTAATGCTACTTTTCTACCAATGCTAATTACCTCGCTTTACTTATATACAAGATTATTACGTACACTGCACTGCATATCGTCTGAGTGTTGCCGTGCAGTGGTCCCTTATTACACTGCACAACATATCATAATTGTTATCATGCAGTGGTCTGACCAAGGCAAGAGCCGGGAGAACGACCTCGTAGAAGCGTTCCTCAGTCGCCGTGACCGGCTACAGGAAACTCCTGACGTCAGTCTTGGCCATCTTCTGGCTGCTCGGGAGGACTTGGCTGTCCTTGAGAAAACTAGCAACGCCTCCGTCAGGAAAAACACATCCTCAGCTCTTAATAAGGTCTGGTGTAATATAGATTAATTCTTAATTCAACTGTGAGGGATTTGTTTAATCCATCGATACTTGAAGTGTCAATGATAATCTAAAAGTAAATTAAATTGAACACATTACTTTGGGTGGGTAAGGATATTCCTATTTAGGCAATACCAATTATTAGATTGTTTGCTTCATCAGAATAATTTTCATTTTGTGCAATTGCTCATGCAATAACCGTGTGCCAGTTTTTATTTATTCCATTTAAATATTTTATTCATTGTGTTTTTCATTTCTATTTACATTTTGGAGAATATTTGTCTCTTGCATGCTTGAATGGCCGTGCCGAGCAGGTGCTCATCGGGCGCGTCCCTGACCGTGGCGGGCGCCCTGACGAGCAGGCGGCCCCGCCTCCTGAGATGCCATCCTGGACCCAGCGGCAGCCCGGTGGCGGTGGCGGCGGCGGTGGTGCAGGTCAGGAATTTTCTTTTAAGAGTCCGTAAGGTGGTGGGGTGGTGGTTGAGGTGGAGGTCAGGAATGTTCTGAGTGTCTGTAGGGTGGTGGTAGTGGTGGTGGTGGAGGTCAGGAATGTTCTTTTGTGGTGTCTGTAGAGTGGTGATTGTGGAGGTAGTGGTGGTCGATGCTAGAATATTCGCATTTTGGCGTCATGGTCGTTTTAGTTTCAGTTGAAGTTCGATTTGTATCCCTGGTACGTAGCCAGGGATAATCGTGCTTATCGCGAGTCGTGATAATCAAAGTTTTGTTGTTTCTATAAAGCAAGTATAGAACTTGTCACGTTTTAGTGTGTTGAATAACGTGAGAAAAAGGAATTTATTTATAATGGCCTTGAATAGTTTGAGGTGGGTTGGGGGATGAGAACCAGTCCAATGCTTTTCTGCACGGTATTTATGTCGAAAATATGCGGTTTCGTTGGCAGATTTCTTTCAATTTATGTCTTTATGTTTATGTTATTTATACTAATATCACTGACATACATTATAGGTACTTGAAAACCGTTGTGGAGAATTCGAATTTTATTCGTGAAGTTGTTTCTACTTCAACATCCTCCTAGAGCAAGGTGCACATTTTCAAAGAAATATCATGCATTCCTCATAAATACATTATAAAAAGCCACAAGATTCCTTCTTCAACTGCCATGAAATACATTAGTTGAATGTGTAATAAATGGATAGAAATATAGCCGCATCTGCTACAGGCGGTGGCGGTTTTAGAGGCCAGCAACACCACCAGCAACAGGATCAGTATTCTGGTGAGCCTGGCTCATTCACATCGAGTATTTCCATTTCATTTGACCCTCTGCGTTTGTTAACGGATGTTTAATTTTTGTTACAGCATTTGTTCAAGTTTGGTATAATTTAGACGATAGAAATTGCTTGGTAGTTTGAACTGGCTTTTTGTTGCTTTTTTTCCTATTTCGATTAATTGTAGCCTACGAGGATATAGAAGCCTTAATCCTTACTAAATTTGACGGAATATTTTTTTTTGTCAAGATTTTTTTATTTTATGTAGTTTGTTATTTTATTTATGTAGTTATTTGTACTAACATTTTCTCGGTCTTTTTGAAGTAATTTTAGTTGCTATACTTACGAGTCTATGAGCATATACTGCGTGCTAAGTTTTATTTACGCATTTGAATAGTCGCGGAGTTTATAAATTTTTATCTCTGAGCAGTGAAGACAACATTTCTATTCATTTGTCACCTCGACTATTTCATTCACTCTCTCACCGCTATCATTTCAGTAACCTTTTCACCATGGTTATTTCATTCATCATCTAAACGCGGTCATTACATTTGTTTTCAACACTTGATTTCATTCACTCCTGTAGGTAAAAGGCGCCAAGTCACGCCTAAGCTTGTGAGGACAAAATTAAGTTCATGGACGAAACTTAGCAGCTTCAGTTTAATGTCAGTTGATGGTGTATTCAGAAGTTTAATAATTTTCTATATGAATTGAAAATCAAAATTAGTCAAGAACGAGACTGAAAGATTCGGCGACAGGTCCTGATCGGTCTAAGTACATGCGTTAACTCGTGCTGTACTTCATCATCATGCAAGTACTGCATCATCAGACAAATCCTGGCTTAAATTTAACCATCAAAAACTTCTTTCCTGAATGTAATGAAATTAATTACACTAATATTTCTTACCTACGACTGTGGCATTATTTGATTTTAATTTTTATGGGTAACATTATTTTGTTAACAAAATTCTTGTGTTGAAGTTTCCCATAGAATGTAGCGCCATATTAGTGAATAGCTTCCTGCGTATCAAACTCGATTCCACATTCAACCCCTAAGAATAATTATCATAGGCAATGAATACAGGGAAAGGTTAAGATGCTAGTGCTGGAGAGACGGCTCCATCTGTACCCCAGGGTTCCCAAAAAGATGGTCCGAAGCTACGCGATATCAAGCCGCTGTTTGCCCAGCCGAGCAAGATTTGTAATCACCCTTTTCTTGCGTAAAATTTGTTTGTTTGTTCTCTCTGCGAGCTCTTTCGTGATTCTCGCGTTTCTGCATTATCTCGTTTGGTGATTTAAGTCTCTGATCGTGGGTGATTGTTGAACCTCTGCTAGGTTTTAATGCCGTGTTGCCCTACATTGAACTTAATAGCTTCAAATCAGATCTTCTGTGATGTAGCACATTGGCTGTTCCCACAGTATACAACAAACAAGTATCCCTGTCCTGGTCCAACTTATAGTTGGATTAAATTCCCATCAATGAGTCTATTCCTATTTTTAAGTTTGATTTGCAATATGTTTGGATAAGCTTTTTGTTACATCACTAGAGCTTGTGTGACGATGCTCATCTCAATTTTGTTCCAGGAGGTCGTGGTGGTCGCGGCGGCAGCCGAGGAGGTGGCGGTGGTGGAAATTTTTCCAGCGACCGCGTTCAAGGCGGGTGGAACCAAGGTGGCGGTGGTGGTGCAGGTGGATTTGGCAGTTACAGCAATCGGGGTGGTGGTTCAAATGGTTTCTCACACGGAGGTGGATACGACAACCGCGGATACGATAATAGAGGCAAAGGTGGTTATGGAGACGGCGGTGGATATGGAGGGGGCGGTGGTGGAGGATACGGAGGCAGCGGTGGTGGTGGATATGGAGGCAGCAGCGGCGGCGGTGGATATGGAGGAGGTGGGGGAAGAGGTGGACGAGGTCGCGGGAGAGGTAGAGGACAGCGGTATTAAGCCTCACAATCTTACGTTTAACTCTTGTCAAATGTTTCAGTTTCGTAATTACTTTGTTATGACCTCAGCCTCTGAATCCAAAGGGGTCGTTTCTCTACAATCGACAGTGGATTGCCCTGTTATCGTAATATTCAGCAGCTAACATTTATATTTATTTACTACGCTTGATATGTTGATATGTAGTATGAAGTATTCACATATTTTAGCTCCTCTACAAATATTATTTATTTCAGTGCATGCTTTGGATCTTGACCTCGTTAAATGTGTTCTATTTTCCATATTTTGTGTGTACTCAATTTTCTAATAGTTGAACTATATGTGAGACGGACTTGGTGAACGGCTTACAGAATCTCGAGATTTGACTCAACAACCTTGCTGGAGATCAGGTGGGGTCGATAGTCATTCTAAGATGAACAAAAATAATTTTAGCCTTCCTCCCTGAATGTTAGTCGTCAGTTTAAATACTAGATCCCCGAACGTTACGGACAATGATTTATCGATTTAGTGTTTATTTAATAGCCTGCGAAGAAAGCAATAAAATCAACGATCAAAAACTTTTCATAAGATTTCTCTGGTGAAAACTTGGCAATTTAAGTCCCACGCCTCTTGTTCTTCGAAGCCAAATTTCGTGGATGTGGAGTGAGATTCTAATGTAATCTGTAGTCTTCACATGCTACTCCAGCAGCTTGATAAAGTGTGATTGAACCAACGTTTTTTCTTTTCTCCTAGATATGTTTTAGGGTAGGCAGAACAATTAATGAAACTCGTTCAGTAGCTTTTTTCATTTGACAATAATGATCATGACTGATGATTCTCACTTCCGACAGGCCTAATGAATACGACTTGCACAAGGTTCTGCGACAAATTTTTTTCAAAGGTTAAACAAAAAAATAACGAGAATTGCGCGAAAGGCTTTTGAGTCTGGCTATCTGCATTAAATAATGAACTATAATATAAAATCGCTACGAAGTTGTAAGAATGAAAGATTATAAACGTCCTTAATGTACCTTTCACACGCCAGGAAACATCGGCTGCCATAAACTGCCGTTGAAGTTTTAATCACATACTCCCAGTTGCAACATTTATCCCTTACGAGAATAATATTCAGGCTATCTGACAGGCGACCATAACTTGATAAGCCGTTTCCATATTGAAGCAGAAGGTTTACACCATTTCAATAATCCTGATAGTTACTTGAACTTATCATAGTAACTTGATTCAAGTGCATTAAAAGGTGTGACATTTTCCTGAATCACAATCGAGCAGTTCATATGTAATGCTACATATTCGTCCTTCTGACTCAAAAGACAACCAAATAATCGAAAATTCAACAGGCATGAACGCTGTTGCCTTTAATACATGTATGGCGTTACAGCTTTTACGGTACCGCTAACAGCCGAACTAAGTGCAAAAAGATCAAGAGCAATTCAAGGTTTTTCGGGTAAATGAAGCCGGACGGACAATTGACATACATACTTCTCAAAAAACACTTGAATACGTTTGTTTATATTGAGATAATATAACACCCACACTTGCACGGAATATATGATTAAATACCTCATTCTGGATCGTTGCAACATGGTTGTACAAGGATTCTGAAATTATGTTTATACACATTAAAAGATTTCATTCGTTTGCATTTTTGGAGTTGGTAGAGCCTAATTTGTTTGATATTTTGGTAGTCCGAGAATTTATTAGTGAGCTCTAAATTTTCTAGTGCAACGAGTTTTCGTAGCTAGTTTACCACCAGTACCTAGCTCAAATAGATTCGAATCAAAATAGATTTTCACGATGACAAAAATTCAACACTGAAAGCGAGGATAATTAATTCGATGGTCAACTTCTGGGGAGCTTGAAGATTTCAGCGAAATAAAGGAAATAATTAGTGTAAATCTGTTTCGTATCCTTGACGACTGACTAATTATTATATTGAGATCTTTTGGAGTCAGAGTAAGCAGAAGAGTTCAACTAGTTGCGAACACCGAAATTTCTAACTGATGTCGGGTAGATCTCTTGCAGAACAATTCAAGAATCATCACACATCATGCTGAGGCTTTGTTACACATGTGTTATAAATTAAATGATTTTGAGGCCCTAATATGCATAAACAGATCCAGCTTCTTGAACGATAAAAAAATACATGAACTGAACAAAATATTCTTATGTCAATACACTGCATAGTATATTCAAACGCGAATGGTTTTAGTTCAATCCTCACCCGCGTGACGTGTAAAAATATGACTGAAGAAATTGTTCAAATGTCAATACAAGGCCGATATTCCAGCTTGAGTGGCTGTGGTCTGAATCTCCACCGCGTGACTTGAACGAATTTCAGTGTGTGGTCTTTGCCAAGCATTTCTTCATTGCACAATATGTCGATCTGGAAGCGAAAAAATTCATTAATGTAAGAGTTGGTTGCAATGGAGGCCACATCAGTCAAGAGTAGTGGCTCAGGCTTGAGCGTTAAAGAAACTATTATCAAAATTACAGTAAATACCATTAAAACGAGAGAATAATCTTCTGCAAATAATAATCTCAAAACTCGTTTTTGGATACAGACAAAAAATTATCAGCTTGGTAACAACTAACAATTATTTACTTAAATAATTAATTTAATTTGATGAAAACTTCAAGTAATTTACTTACATCTCTGTAGTGTTGTGGTCCTTCCAAGACCTTAAGGGCGATAAATTTCTTGAGGTGTGTGATTGTCGCCTGAGCAGAACATCTGATGAATTTTCTCTTCAATGGGGCCAGACTGCAACACTTACACTCCAGCATAATGTTCACCTGGGTAAGATAGTGTTTATGAAGATCGAGGTTATATCGTGAAATCATCTTAAATATTAATTAATAGAAGCAGACGATCAATTTAATTTCAGAGCTCGAGACTAGAACTGCAATAATATCAGTAGCAAAAATCTGAAAAAATTACTCAGTCGGGAGTTAAACAGCTGGATGAAGCCAATTCTTACTCCAGCAGTGCCATGATAACTTGCTATTAGAATGGGTGAGATACTCAAAATATGTTTTGTATTCACGTTTCAAATCACGTCCTGGGAGTGGCACACATAATGACCGTTTCCTAAAACTAGAATGCCAGAGCTAACATCATGTTTATGTTCCCTCGCAGCAGCCAGCATGTAAGAGGCATGTTTCTAAGTAAACCTTGAAAAAACATAAGACTTAATATTGAGACAAACCTGTTCGTCGAGTCGATGGTAGTCGGAGGTGGTATGGTCTTCTTCAGGAGGTGCTGCAGAAGTGTGGTCGTCAGGTGCAGGTGGGAGGTCTTTTGGACACACTTCACCACGCACGCGATAAAATTCCCGCTCCAGGCGAATTTCATCTGCAAAAGTATGAATTATTCAGGTGTTATAAAGCTATTCAAATTGTTCACATTTTGAATAATATTTATATTATTCAAATTATTATATTTCATATTATATTTCAATTACCATTATTAGTCCAATTATGAAATCCTCAATATGAAATTACCAATATGTTTAAGTCAATCCAATACTCAGAATTAAATCTCATATTGAATAAGTAATATTGAATTGCTGAGAAAATATAGTCTTCAAAAGGAATGAAGAAGTGAGTATAGACTAGAGCTTTATTTTTTGATTATTTGGTAAAACCTTGTAAACAATATCTTGAATAATGAAGACTTACTTTCCTGAAATTTAGGTACAAGTGGTTGAACAATATACAGCATTAGGCTTATATTCTTCAAGATTTGACACAAGTTGATGTCCAATATCCTGCATTGAGAGGGGTTATTTTCCTGACAATATGGCACAAACGTGCAAACAATACCCTGCATAATGAAGGCTTACTTTCTTGAAGATTTGGCACCAGCTTGTAGACAATATCTTGCATTGTGCGGTCAAAGGAGATGTAATTGAGAGGGTGCGACTGGTGGATGACAAGCTCGCAAGATGGACATGTGTTCTTCTCCTCCAAATGCTTCACCAAACATGATTTGCAGACTGTAAAATGATGTCAAATACACTTGTTATAACTTATAGGTACCGTATACCATAAATACAGCATCAATATTTACCACCATATAGAACTGATATTGTAAGCATATCATAATTTATGTTGAAGTTCAATCATGACTGAATGTTAAATAATATTGTTCTCATCCTAACAAAACATGTAGAACCAAATTCTAGACTTTTAACCATAAATAAATATATAAATGACAATCATCCAATATTTTACAGCCCCAACATGTTTCAACAAATCAGATAATATTATTTGACGAAATTAAGAAACTGATTAACAGAACTAACTTACAAGTGTGAAGGCATTCAGTGACAGTTGTGGCATCAATGAGGTAGCCAGAGCAGATAGTGCAAACTATGTGCTCGTTTAGTGTCTTCAATTTGATTCGACGTTCCATGACAGACAAGGAACCTGAAAAGATTTTGTTCCTGAATGCACTAACAACTACACCTGGAAAAAGGAAAAAATGTTACTATTGTATGCAGTGAATGAAATAAAAACAGTTATGAATTCTCAAATCCTATTTGATGATTAAGGAACATTTTTTGCACACATTTCAAGCCTTCAAGGTTTAGAGGAACTTGAGTAATTTAAATTAGGCTAAATATTCTACATTCCTAGATACGTCTTATTTACTTTTAATGGGTCCTCACCGTCCTCTAAGAAGCAAAAAAAAACAGTATTTATTTGGAGAATTAAAAATGAACTGATTCCAAAAGATCTCTTGTTTGTCACTATCCCATAATGGCAGTGCGTGGAGGGTAAGCCCAGTAGCATAGTGGCAAAGCAGAGAGTTTTTTAGACTCTCCCTCAAATTCAATATTTAGCACTATAACTAGACCAGTAAAGTATCATGGTTTCATGGATACCAGAATTATCATACATAAGAAATTAGTTTAAATATTGAGTAAATAAGAAAATTAAAAATGAACTGGGGTAAACGCATCATATTCCGACATTGTGGGTAATTCCGACACTTCTCAACTTCTTCCTTTATATTAAGCTTTGTCTTGCTTCCACGCATGCATAGATGGTTGAAATAGTGACGTCATACTATTGCGCGCCACATTCCCATGAAACACTAGGTCTGGCGGGAAAATGTTAAGATCCTCAGAGCAAAAGTCCAAGTCAACTAGTGAAAACATCAAGTTTGACGGTTC
Organism: Hyalella azteca; assembly: GCF_000764305.2. NCBI lineage: Eukaryota > Metazoa > Arthropoda > Malacostraca > Amphipoda > Hyalellidae > Hyalella > Hyalella azteca. The sequence continues at coordinate 4,405 of NW_025935800.1, read as the reverse complement.
GTATCAAAGTTGATAGTAGACCTTGCTCTACCAAATAGTGATAAACTGTTTGTGTAGAAAGAATATTATGGATTGAAACTTTTAAATAAGTCTGTAAATATATTAGGAATCCTGGAAGTATACTTGTATTTGCCAATTTTAAGTGGTAAATAAATTAATAGATGATTAAGTTAAGAGACAGTTTTAGACACATAAAAACTAATTCTGACACAGCTTGGAATTGGACACATACAGCTCGTTTGGAGCTGTGTTAAAAAATTAACATTTTCTTAGTTAAAAGCTTAATAACTCTTAATTAAAAAATTAAAATTTTTTAATTAAGCTTGTTCCAAGCTGTGTCGTATTCCAATACAGCTCACACAGGGCATCAGATTTACGAATTAGTAAGAGTTAGAAGCGCTGTCGGAATTAGTCTTACAATATGCCAAATTTAGTCACACACAGCATTGGAATTCAGGGATTTTGTAGATTTGAATTCTAAGGCTTTTAAATAAATATGGCAACAGTTTATGATGTTTCATTGTTGCTGCGTGTAGTGTGGTGTTCTGAGAGTGACGTAAAGCAATCAGAACTCAAGTTGCGCATACCGTCAAACGGGGTAAAAAGTGACGGGCGGGGTAAATAGGGAGGCGCGTCCCACATTTTGTAGAAATGTTGTTAGGGGCTGCATTTAGGCAAATGAATGATTTATTAAGTGTTTTCAATTAATTCTCTCTTTTTGTCCCCAGTGTTTGAATGTTAGATTGATTCAGATCAGTGGAATACTAAAGCCAGTTAAAGTAATTTTTGTGCCAAGCCTTCTTCTTCATGGGTTATTGACCAAGGCAGATTTGCTCTTCTGACCTAGTGCCTTTTGCTGACTAACCTGCTGCATTAAATGAACCTGCTTTCTGGCTATGCTGATATCAAGACTGACCTGTTGCTGAACTGCTGATAATGCTTTTCTTGGCTCTTAAATAGGTGAGTAAAGGGAATACTCTTGCCACGCATCTCAGTCCTAAATTTTAATTATTGAATGTTATCAGTAAATGTTTGTACATATAATCAATCATCCCTTAAAATTGTTTTACGGTTTTGCATTGGGTAGATCAATTTGTTCTTATGTGTTCCTAGTGTACTTATGTGTTTCAACTTTCAAGTGTAATTGTTGGATAGGTTTTACGTGTTCTTTTTCCTGCACTTTTGCAGAGCGGCCAATGTGGGGCATATTCTGGGCCAATTTGGAGCGCATTCCGGCAAGTTCCGAGCTAGTTTGATACCAGTTCTGGACGAGTGACAGGCAAGCTTTGGGCTCACTGAGCCACATTGCAGTCGAGTCTTGGGCTGCTCTTGAGCTACTCGAGCTGACACTAGAGGCCAGCGTGGATGCCTCTTTAAGTCCTGTCCAGCAACTCATGTCAGATCTGCCCTAACGTGCCAGTTGAGTCTACCCCACTGCTACTCACAAGTAAGGCCACCGCCGTCTTGTTTCTTTGGTGCGGACGCCACTTGATGGACCAGGCCTGAACCAGGGCCCATTTTGAGCCCTTGATTCCTTGGTTTCATTATTCTTGATTTGATTTATGCTACAGATCATTATTCTGGCCCAGTTTAGTTTATTTACCATGTATCATTATTTGTTCTTTGCTGTTCAAATCAGTTTGGGCTGCTGGCTGTTCATTTTCTCATGCTAGGTTCACCACATCACTCATAGCCCTGGGCTGTCTCATTACTAACCAACTAATTTTTCACCTTTCACCTTCATGTACCACTGATTATATTTAATACATGTTTGCTTGGTTCTTCCTCCGTTTGTTTCCCTGAGTTTGTTTTGCTTGGCTTCACATGCTGGTACTATACCAGCCGGACCGTTGACCTTTAGAGGGGCTGACCCCCAACAATGTTGTAGCAGCTAAACTAATCAAAATATTGCATAACTAAAAATAGTGGCATAAACTTCAACATTTTTACTAACTATTATGCATAAAGCTAGTCAAGAAATCAAACATTTACTATCTCTAAAAAATTGTTGAAAAAAACTGAAAAGTGCAATTTTGGAAAAGTACCTCTGCTAAGGTCTGGAGCATAAAAAAAATATTCACCGTATTAAAAAATTTTACTTGCATAAAAGTTGCACCAGGTGCCTATCTCATTCCCCCCCAAAAAATGGCAGCCATTTCCGCAAGCAACCGGGGTGAAAAGGGACACCCCCCCAGGGTAATTAGGGACACCTTTAAAAAGCATTTACAGTAGAACCTCAGTTAGCAAAGGCTCCATTTAACAAAAAAATTTATCAACAACAAAGAATTTTGCTTACATTCACCTTGCTTGGCAAAAAAAATTCACTTATCGAAAAGTTAGTGCATCATCGATCATCACAAAATTGTACATAGAATGCTATATATAGAATTGTGCACTGGGCATCATAGAATGAAAAGTAATTGACCTAAACTATGACTTATTTCTTCAAAACATATGATGGTTGTCACTAAAACATTATTTTCTGTTTCAGGCATGTTTTTCACAATCTTTTTTGTTATAGTGAAATCACTAGACTTGATTAAAATTGTGCAAAATTACAAACCCTCCTGTAAGCTTACAGATACAGAAGAAATGCTACATGGCTGCTGATATGAAGCTTGCAGTGGACATGGTCATTGTCAATGCTCAATAGCATGTCCGTGGATACAGTAATATCACATTAATAATATGGTAATTAATGAATATGGTAATATATCAATAAAGGAAAAACAAGTAAAAATCACAGAAAATGTCATTCATTTTACATCTACATCAATTCCACTGTGCAGAGAGTGGATGAATATTGCAAGATCTTTGGCGACGCTTCAGCAGCAAAATTTATGCCTTCATAAGATCTTGCCAACACATTTAGATTGAAATTCTTGCATTTAATATATTTGTCAGTCTTCAGCCAACTATTTAAAAAAAGTAAGGTTTCCGGTATGTTGGATGGATCAGGATGCAGTGAAACTTGTCCGGAAATCAGTTGCGATGAGTTCCCGCCAAAAAAATGTAAAAATCAAGTTTAGGATTACGTAGTTGCGGTCACATTAGAGCGGTCAGACTGCATTTAAGAAGTTCAATCTAAATGTGTCGGCAAGATTTTCTGAAGGCATAAATTTTGCTCCTGAAGCGTCGCCAAAGATCTTGCAATATTTATCCACTCTCTGCTCTGCACAGTGGGCAAGTGTCCCGGATTACCCCGTTCCCAGGGGTAAATTGGGATGGTTTTATTTTGCGTCTGGCACCTTACAAATAGCATATGGAATTTTTTTGAAGATGCCATTCAATAGCCCTCGCAAAGAGCTATAAAATGAGCCTAAACTTGTTTCTGAAATGTTTCATGGTAAGAAGTTGAGAACTGGAACTATTACAAAAAAAACTATCAAAACCGTCCCTGTTTACCCCATTTGACAGTACGGTGATTTTTTTATAGCCATTCATTTCTTAGCAGTTGGTATGTCCTAAATGTGTTGGAATATGGTGTGTTTACCGGGCTTTACCCTGATTCTAAAAAATCTATGGTTTGCCACCATGTGGTAAGGGATATAGTATCAGTATCAAAGTTGTTAGCAGCATTTTCTTATTAAAAATTACCTGGCAATGGATCTTGGAAATGGCCACTGTGCAGAGAGTGAACGAAAATTTAAAGACCTACGGCGACGCATTATCGGCAAAATTTGCGCCTTCAGAAGATCTTGCCAACACATTTGCATTGAGAATATAGCATTTTAAATATTCTCCAATCTTCAGCGACACACTTCAGACTCTTCAGTGGGTGTGGCAGAAGTAGCTGCGGCAGGCACCAGCAGCCCAGACCTCGGTAGCTAGACTCCTCCAACTGCTTAGACCGCTTAGTATGTTGTTGACCCGTGAGAGAGAAGGTTGTGCACTTGCAGATCTAATTCAGTCCAGAAATGAACGTAGATGTAACTTCGTGTGGAAACCACTGTGCAGAGAGTGGATGAATATTGCAAGATCTTTGGCGACGCTTCAGTAGCCAAATTTTCGCCTTCATAAGATCTTGCTGACACATTTAGATTGAAATTCTTGCATTTAATATATTTCTCAGTCTTCGGCCAACTATTTAGCAAAAAAGTAAGGTTTCCGGTACGTTGGATGGATTACGATGCAGCGAAGCTTGTCCGGAAATCAGTTGCAATGAGTTCCCGCAAAAAAAATTTAAACAAGGTTTTTTCAATTGCATTGTTTCAGTCTTATTAGAGCGGTCAGACTGCTTTATTACATGTTCAGTTGACACTTGCTGTACAATCAGACTGTTTTTAGGGTAAAATTAGTTATTTGGAGTAACACGTGCATGCAACCTTGTAAATAAGTTCGTGGCTTGTAAATAGTTCTTCATTACTCAGCGTAAATGGCTTTTCATTAAAAATTACCCGGCGAC
>NW_025935799.1:0-380 GCF_000764305.2 Hyalella azteca | reverse complement strand
AAGTGAGAAAGTTGGGACCCGCAAACACTACGTGCGTCCTCGATCACTGCCAGAACTCAACTCATCTATCTTTATCATCTTGCTTTAAATATAAGGAGCTTTACGCCACCGTATTCTGAAGCGAATAGCCCAGCGGGTAATGGTTGTCCACCACTGAACGTTGCATCGAATCATCACTTCACTTCATACCGTGACTTTAGATCGAACTGTAACTTGCGGACACCGGACTGCGACCAACCAGCCAAGGTCGCCAGTGGAACTGCATGCATCCTTATAAGAGGAAACGAGGATTCCGGTTCGAGCTTCGGTCGACTACGGACGTGTGTATGTGATAGAGTGAGTACATTTTTGAATCGGTGAATAAATAGAAAAAAGTCTTA
>NW_025935798.1:0-1016 GCF_000764305.2 Hyalella azteca | reverse complement strand
AATGTATCTCCAGATTTATGGACAAAGAAGACGAAAATGTTACCTGTTGCAGTGCAACGGGTAACATTTTCGTCTTCTTTACCCGTTGCAGTGCATGCACCCCATGCATTACCCCATGCAGTGCTTTTTTTTGGATGTAGTTAATCTGCAATAATACCGATATTACTTGATAATTGAATTTGGAGATTGGTCGTGAGACCGGCCGTAAATTCGCCCGAGACGTCCTAGGTTTCTATATGTTGAAACTGTTCAAACAGCTGAAAACATATTGGTTCACTAAATGGGGTTCTATTTGTGAAATGCACATTTGTGTTTAACCTTTCTCTTTTAAAATTGCAGCGTACTACATTTCAAGAGAGAGGCGTATGTCTGTGGGGGGTGCTAGAAATTCACAGGGGAGCCAAAGGGGGCGCCAGCCTGAAAAGTTTGAGAACCACTGGTATAAAGGGCCTTGATAAGTGACACCGTAGTAGGCAGAGCTTTATTACGAACTGAACAACATTGTACAACGGGTTAACACAATTACTTATCCTGTTGCCATACAGGTAAGCTAAACGCTAGTTGGAGGAATACCACAGTTCAATGATCGACCGTTTTCGGAGGTTTTCCAAATTGATCGACTATTTCGTTACCTAGCGTCTTCTATTGCTCATTATTGACGCATGACATAAGCGATTGTGAATGCTATTGTTAGCGCATTTTCTCATTTATGGAAAAAATACACTATTGTGCTCGCCATGTCCGTCTGTCCGCCTGTCCGTCCGTCCGTGACCTCAAGTTTTCGTCGACGAGAAAATGCGCTCTCTGTCACGTGAGTGCAGCCGTGGGTAACAAAATTGACTCGTAAACAGGCCCTGGGCCCAACGCCAACCATCAGCATGCAATATCTTGTAGTGATCTCGGCAGTAATGTTAGAATAACATAAGATGTAGACATCTTGCTAACTTAATATTGTACATATTGTCATCCGTAACAATGGTCAGTAACAACAAAAATCATAGTCAACTATAACAAAC
>NW_025935797.1:0-11769 GCF_000764305.2 Hyalella azteca | reverse complement strand
TATCGTTGACTGCATATAAGCTAACAAGACGCGTATATGGCTGAGAATATCTTGACCCGAGCGCCGGTTGGCCGAGTGGGAAAAGATTGCAGCATCGAGTTGCGGGTTCGAATCTGGATGTGAAAATACCGGTCGAAGTGGGCGAGGTGGCCGGGTGGTTAAGAATCTGCTTCAGGCCAACGTGGCGTGTTAAAAGCTGACAGCACTTTATTATTGCGCTGATATTGTGAACAATTCGTGGTTATACTAAAACATTTCAAATGGAGTAGAAGTGAAACGAATGTGTAGCGAAGCAAGCAAAGAAAAATATTGTTATTTAGAAGTAGTTTGATGAAACAATAATGCCTCGTTAATTTAGCTAAAATAAATAAAATTTATATCGTTTAAATAATATAATATACAATATTACAATACAATATTGTATAATAATATACAATAATATTATTTTATACTATTATTATATATTTACACAAAATTTATTTCCCAAGTCATTTTCGTGACCGATAATAACTTGAGGTCCCTCCTCTAAAAACAATCATCCCTGTTCATCACCTACCGCACATCCTCGTGCCACAAGTGTTGTTCATTTCAACAATTTGTTCATCAAGTTTACCTCATACTCATTCATAACCATGAACTATGCTTACTATGATAATTCACCATTCACTATTGTAGTACGGAGAAATGGTTCAGAAAATATGACCCCGGCAACGGTGCCCACATGGTTCATTTCAACGGGGAACTTGGGCTGGGTTTGGTCCGCCGCTAACGACCAGGTGGCAACAGCGCTGCATAACTGCGTCAGGCAGGAGCCTAGGCCGTACATTTTGCCAGAGGATTTGGTTGGGAGTTGTTCGCTTATCGTTCAGAATTATATTTTTAAATTCTAAATCAAATGTCGATGGATGGTCTTTTGAAACTTCACTTGTTTTTTTTTCTCTAACTACTGTCCTAAATCAGTTGGTATTTTATTTTCATAGCAATTTTTGGTTTTCGGTCTACTAGCGCCCATCGAAAAAAACATCAAAATAGACACCCAAATATTTTTTCCTTGTTGTTTTCAAACAATTCTCCGATAAACTGAAAAAAACTTGACCCACAAACTTAAGACAATTTTACCATAAATGTAAGAAGAGGTTTGGATAAATCTGAAATAAATATTAACTATTGCTTGGTCCTCAGACAGAGAGATGGGAGAGCAGGGCTTGTTGTCGGAGCGCAGCAACAGCGTCCCATAACCTGCGGCCGCCCAGTCAGGTGTCCGGCCGTCTCCTGTGATGCCGGAAAATTTACTATGAGATCGACCGTTGACATTGAATTTTACATTGTTTTTCATTGTTTATAATACCTCTTGTTGAATTGAATTCGATAAACATTACTCCGGGGTTACGACAAACATCGAATGATCTAAAAACGTTATTATAATTTATTTTAAAAGAAGGTTACAATGGAGCGCGTCGGTCAGTCAGTCGGTCACATGGAACACAAGTGGCAACAGCGCCGCATAGCTGCGACCAACAAACATCTATTGGTAGAAATGAATGTAGCATTAGGTCCCTAGCTTGTACAGGGATTTATTTACAATAATACTCAATTATGTAATTTATTGGTAGAAAATTCTTTGCCGGCTTCATGACCCATGACTTTATTGTTCGTTGAGGTGGACGGTTTCTGTTGAACTTGGGGCCGATCCATTGAGCGAGTGCGTTCGCGTCGTATTTACCGATAATTTCGTTTCAATAATATACTTCCAGATTCTAATTAAATATAAACAATTGAATCTTATTTTATGACCTATTGTTGTAACCGTATCCATGAGGTTTCGTGTCGTCACTTGCTTATCATATTGATATCTATATTTTATCAGCATCAGCTTGAGCGTCAGCGTGAATTCCCAATATACATTAGTCCATCCTCAAAAACTTTCTAATGAATCTACTATATTAGAGGGCCAACTACTATATTTAATCGTAGACGTAGGGTGCTATGATAATATTTCACCATTTTTACCGATTATATTCTGTATATAAATACATTATATTCCCTATATAAATACATTATATTATATGTATGGTACATGAAACTAATCCGCTCTCTCTGTACGCTGTAGGTCGGTGGCAGCTATGAGGCGCTGTTGTGTTCTGTTATCCTCGTGGCCTGAATGCCCGGCCCTGCATTAATGCAAGTAACATTTATTTAATACTTATTATTTATTACATCCTGACTTAAATTATTTAATTATTACTCAATTAATAAATGAGGTATTTATTAAAATAATACTTATATTTGTATAATATTTATTGTAATAATAAATTATTAATTGAATTATTTATTATATTGAATACTTTATTTAAAAATTACATGATTTTGCATGCTGCAAAACCCGAATTGATATTCGTTCCATACGCATTCACTACAAATAATATACTCAAAATCTTCTCGCTGTTTCACTCGGCATTATCAACAATCGAATGATAACTCATTGACATCCCTTCTTCTTAGCCAAGTTCCCATGTAAACAAGCCTTGCGTAAAACAAAGCATTCAAGTAAATAACGTTTAAACAACGTCGATTACAATTTAATGTCGTTGAAACAGCGTTTAATGAACGTTGTTTTAACGTCTGATGATTGATGAGATGGAAGTACAGACCGTGTCAGTGGTCTGAATAATTAATGAGTAACTATGTTCATTTATTTGCAGGTTTATCGCTACATGTTTCACCTTTAATTTGAATTTGTTGCGATTATTGGATGCCTTCTCTAAATCGTGTCATTGACTATACGTAAAAACAAATTCAATTCAACACCTCAATTTTGTTCAAAGAAACGTGATTGGACGAAATATTTGACTATTATAAGAGAAGAAATTACGTCTGTCATTGTAAAAATTTTCTTAGTATTCCTATCAATAAATAAATATGGCGGGTCTTGGGCGCAAAAACCTACCTTCATCATACTAAGTAATACATCAAATGACCGACCGCGGGTGCAGGTCGGTGACGGTTATGAAGCGCTGTTTTGACCTGCACCTCTTTGCGGCCTGAATGAGAGAGACGACAACCTGTTCGTTGCACCCGAGAGGCGGCAGGCCTTTTTTTCTAGCGGCGCATTTTCTCATTTATGAGGAAAAAAAGCGCTATTGTGCTCGTCATGTCCGTCCGTCTGTCCGCCTGTCCGTCTGTCCGTCTATCTGTCCGTCTGTCTGTCTGTCCGTGACCACGTTTTTGTCGACGAAAAAATGCGCTACTGACTGCAGTGAGTACTGAGTTATATGTTTTTAGGTTGTTTGTGTCAGACGGACTACAGAAACTGTCTGTCCACCACGGACGGCCGCGATATTCCACCCACGGCCTTCAAAACAACATTTAAGGCGGGAATCGAACCCGGGCCTCCCAAGTGCCCGCAAATTTTCTCACAAATGCATGTCTCCTTTAGGCTAATAAGTATGCCACCCACAGTCACGCAAACCTGTTACGTCTGTAGTTGTATGGCGCTCACTTGTACACCCCGGGACAGCAGTGACGGGACAGCAAAAATGGCGACAAATTAATTATCTTCACAAAATAAACATAATTCGCGATTTTATCCCACCAGGGCACGGCAGGTGCAACAATTGTTTGTTTATTCACCAAGTCATTCATAAGTTTCCAGTAAACCAACCTAGAAACGCCACGAACCCTTCCTTATATACTTTTTCATATATTATACACAATAAGGTTTCAATATATTGTGTGAGTGTACAATATCTAATATATTACATTTCTCCTATTGTTAATTGCCTTATCTCTTGAGAACCACGAAACTATGACATAATTTACCGTTCACTATTGTAGTCGGAATGAATAAATAATTAATGGTTTAGAAAATGTGACCGGCGCTGGTGCCACATTGTTCATTTCACCTCACAACAATCATAAGAATTTAATAACTGTGATTAACAATGGCAACGGTGTCTGCCACATTATTTTATTTATTATATATAATTTAATATCAACGGTGCGGTGCCATGGGTTCATTTCAACGGGGAACTTGCGCTGGGTTTAGTCCGCCGCTAATGACAGGTGGCAACAGCGCTGCATAACTGCGGCATACTGGAGCGGCGGCCGCAGTCTTGCCATAAGATTTGATATACTCTTAAAACAATTGAGAACAGCTTCCTATTATTTCGGACACTGAAGTTGTGTCAATTCTTTATATATAATTGTTCTACTTGTTCGTCGTGAGTGGATTTTTCTTTATGCCCTTAAAACGAAAGAGTAAATTGGAAATGTGTCAAGTAGTTTAAAGTTATATAATAAATCAGAAAAATTATTGCTCTAACAATATTATCATCTTATCGAAATATATCATAAATTACTCACAGCTTTACATGGGTTAGATTTGGAAGCTCGTTCACAGTGGTATATATATTAGAGGATGCAGTCATGCAGCAATAGCCTGATTTATGTAATCTAATTACGACATTGGGGTCATAACCGAAAAGTTGAGTTTACCCAAAAAATAAGCATACATGTAGAAGGGATCGATATAATTGGTAAGATGAGAGAGAACATCTCAGTTTGCAGAGCTGGCAGCGTGTGGCCTGTCACGAGAGTTTATCACAGACACTCGTGGATGTATGTTCATAAATGCCGGATCTCATTTTTCTCCTTCTTATTGTGAGTCAATCTGTAAATGACGTGCTTTGCAAATCAGAGATGTATCAGAAGGCAGAACTTATATTAGTATTAATTAGAACTTATTAGAACTTATATTAGTCAGAAGGCAGAACTTATATTAGTCTTAATCAATCAGCACCGACTGAGCAATTTAAGGCACTTAAAGAATTTATACAGATATCTAACACGGCAAAATTAAGTAGTCTTAGAACATGAAGGACTACAACGGTGTGGCACAAACATCAAAATAACATCTTGTCAAAGAAACGTTCCGGTCGGGGTTATATACAATACAAAGTGCCTGGTAAAGTTACACAAAATGAATTTACGAAAGTAAATCATTCAAAAATGCATAGGCAATTAGAATCATTTGCTCAATCACGTTGATTGTGCCATAAGCTAGAATGTCAGTATCGAAAAGAACAACACGTCATAAATGGGGCAAAAAGCTCCTATGGGAACATTGACAACATTTCAAAGAGCATTCACGAAATTTTAACCGGATTCAGTAATGCGACATATAGGCTTCAGACTGGGCATGCAGTATAACCCGCTTAAAAATCAGCTAGCAGTAGATTATAGTTGGAACATCCCTGCTCATATCACTGATAAGTCAGGGGAAACTTCACCCTCAATGTTGGCAATTTAGACATAAAAATTATGCACAGTTATCAGAAATATTGACTAACGTAATTCATGTTATCATAAGAGAACTTAACAGCAGAATTCTTATAGAATACAGGTCACAAATGCAATGGCGTAATTCAGCTATAGGACAAGGCAGAGCTACTGACCTCTGCAAGATCCTACCAATTTACTGCATTTGTCAGAAACAAGTTCACAGAGTCAGGTTCAAAAACAAGTGCTATGAGTACATGTTTAAAAACGAACAAATAATAAGTCATGATTAATTTACTCACGATATTTTGTTTGCCTTACGTGACACATTGATTCGTAAAATTCATGTAACCCGGAACGCGGATGTTTGTATACGCGGATACCAAAAAATTTAAAACTAACGCTAATGCTGGGATTTATCCCGGGTACATGGCTGGGGCACCTAGATAAATCCATGGCTCACTTATTATGACTCGCAGAAATAGTTCATAGGCAGAAAATATATGGAATAGTTCTCACGGCAGAAAAACTCTTCAAATTTTTAATAATGTCTGTTCTAAAATAAATCCTAACAGTTATTTTCATTAATCATTATTAAAACAATACTAATATTTTAATTGTAATAGTAATGATTATTATTAATAATACCATTTCTCTTTGTTAACTGCTGAACCGGAAAAAAACTAAGAACATAGTAACTATTTACAATCATCGCATAATATAATTGTGTCGTGTTTCACTATACAATAAATACATATATACTAACTAAATGAGACAACATTTAATTATTCAATGCTTGTTATAACTTGAAATTGATTATTGTTGCATTCGAAACGTCGTTAAAATATTGAATAAAGTTACTTTTTGAGACCTGCCTTTTGAACTATCAGGGTCAGACGAAAAGTTGTTCTCTGATCATTGCTCGACCAGATAACAATTATTAATAAATACAGTCATTATTATAAATGACTCTATATGAATAATACTAATAATCTTAATAATATTAATCTATATTAATAATATTAATAAACAGAGTCATTGCTCGACTATAGTAGATAAGAAAAGTCATTTTGCGGTCTCCAGTGAAACTTGTTTAATAGATAGATAATAGATGTTAAATGCACATAGTAAAATAAATAGATGGATGGAGAATAGTGTGGGTGGTTAGTTAGTTAGTAGTTAGAACGGGTAAAAACGGGAACATGCTAGCTATTTAATATCGTCTAATAATAAATATTATAAAAGTAGTATTTATAATAAACAATAGGGCAGCAAGCAATAAGGAAGGAGGTTGGAGGGGTTGTGAGCTTGAGCGCAACAGTCAGAGCAAAGCTCGCAGTGGCAACAGCGTCTCATAACTTCGGTTCACCGACAGCGTTTGGCCAACTTTCTCTCATAAGATGGACAATTATTTAAAATTATTTACATTGGTTCGTTCGAATAATATTGAGACTTCGATGTTATGATGACATTTTCTCACAATCTGCTGTTGCTTTCAAATAGATTAATTTAATTGTGTTGTTCCTTTAACTTCAACGAATATTGTGATAATGTGACAGACAACGTGTTGTGTTGTGCTGCATCTTGATAGCACTAAAATTAATGCCAAGTCATGTACGTATCTGATGTTTCGGAGAATATATATATATATTTTTTGTCCATTATAATAGCTGTTTATTTATGCTATTCATAAAAAAACCAAGCGTTATTAACTTATTACCCTCATACATCTTTGAAAAATAATGTAGTTATCCCTTTAATATTTCCTCAATCACAGAAAACTTTTCCAGGATCAGCTCAGCTATACAGTATTCGAGAGATTAGAGTTAGATGATAACATCAGAATTCTAAGAACTTAATGATAAATCAAGTTAGAAATTATATCTCGAATGCTTACTGAATGCTTCTCATACAGAGCAAAATCTATAGAAATAGTAAAGGAGTATTGGCCGGTAGATAATACAACGCAAGGAGTCGTGGACCGAAGTGAAGGACAACAAACGCGCGCCTGGTCGCCTGGCTTTCGTTGTTGGTTGGTCGCATGTATGAGGTGCTGTTGCCGTTGGTGTTCTATGTGACTCGCCGGACCGATAAAATAAGTTGTTCTAAGCCGGGGTGGTTGGTTGGTTTAATACTTTAATTAGTTAGTTTAGTTTGCAAGGATTGAACGAAGATTTTCTGTAAAAATTATTTATTAGATATCTGATTTAATATATTTGTGTGATATTTTTCCGATGATGTTAAAAAACGATAATGTTAGACGATAATGTCGTTATAAAACATTATCGTTATAAAATAACGATAATGTTATATTTCAACAGGAACAACGTTCCTCCGTGACAAAGAACTGAGCACTGGACAGGCAGTGTTATGTGGCGCTGTTGATCAATGCGTCCTCAAAGCGTCATCCTGGTACGATGTGTTTTGTGTGTGTGTGTGCACTCGGGATTTTTTTTAAGACTAAGTTTATGTTTTAGGTTTGTTATAGATTATTTTAATAATAATAAGAACATTAAATCCAAAACCTCAATCCGCATTGAATAAAAGAAAATTTCAACAATAATAAATACATATTTTAAAGAGTAGAGAGAAAGTTAATCGAAACGGCAAGCAATAAGTAGTTTTCAAGTGAGAGGATTTAGTGAAATTTAGTGAAATTTAATTCAAAATTGAAAGACATTAAGAGTTTTATTTTAGACGTTGTTAATGACATTGTCCAGAAGTGCTGGAGGCTACGTTCTCGAGGGGAGGGATCATGATTGTCCGTTCGGAGCAAGCACGGCAGTGGTGGTCTCCGGCATGCCAATAATAAATAGATTGTTAACTCTGGCAACCCATTTTTGCCGTTGGCCACGAGTTACCAAATCGTTTTAGCTGGAAGAATTAGACGTTACTTATTCCAGTTAAGAATCAAACAATGCAAAGCCTCAAGCTCTGTTGCTTTTTCCTTTCTTCTACAACTGAACATATAATTAAGGCCAAGATATATAGATTTAATTAAAAGGCTTTGGGCTGTATGGGGTAGGTAGCAGTTTCGTACATGCAGGCTCATATCATTATAATAAATTAATTGCATATGCACGTCATTTTTATTTAATTAGTTAATACTCATGACACGAAGACTCCATTGGCGTTCAGTATTCACTTAACTTTAGTGTTTCACAAAGATTAAGATATAAAAACTGAATGTAAGATATCAATTCTATTCGTTATTTCTTTTTACTTTCTACATGTATATCTTCGCGTGAATCTGAGCATCAAACTATAGATAATGGATGAAAATATATATAATCATACCAATTGATAAGTGAAACTATAGGAGGTTAAAATGAGAAAAAAGGCTGTTATTGTTATAAATAGTGTAAGCAATCCTTTGGATCCTTAAAAAGTGCTTCGGACGTAGCAGTCCCAGGCCACGCTGGTGCGCCGCCTCTATTGAAATTGAAAATTTAAATTTGAACTACAGCAATGCGCATTATAAACCGAAATTGCTGATTTACAAAGGTTTGTTCATTTTCAAATCTAGCTGGCAAAACACTGATGGAATACAAAGAAGAGGCTTGATTATTTCACAAGGCAAAATACAATTTAGATAATTTTTATTGCGTTAAATACAATAATATTCTTTCTATAATTGGGGTATCAATTACACCGTCTCGACCGTCTTGCTCTCGCAGCCGTTGGGAAAATTTCGGGCAAGGTTATTAATTCATTATCCCCTAATTTGCTGCAGCATCTAATCTTTGAGGTAACTAATGCTGTAGCTTTTGTGCAGAGCTGGGCAACGCTACTCTGAAATGTAGCGGCCGCTACCGCTACCGCTACATGCTCTAAATGTAGCGGACGCTACCGCTACCGCTACATGCTCTAAATGTAGCGGCCGCTACCGCTACATGCTCTAAATATAACGGGCGCTACCGCTACCGCCTCAATTGCTTTGATGTAGCGGGCGCTACCGCTACCGCTACATGCTCTAAATGTAGCGGGCGCTACCGCTACCGCCTCAATTGCTTAGATGTAGCGCCGCTACCGCTACTACATGCCCTAAATGTAGCGGGCGCTACCGCTATAGTTGCTTAAATGTAGCGCCGCTACCTCTACCGATACTGAAAATGTAGCGGCCGCTACATGTAGCGCGCTACTGCTCACTGGTAACAACTAACATGTTGACACTAGTAACAGGCTGAGGTTGACAACATTACACCGAAATCTTTCGTACAGTTTTATTCTGTAATTTATATTATGTATCTATCATGCTGGTTTTTAAATAATATTTAATACTATTAAGTAAAATCTAAAGGCTTTATCTATAAATGTAGCGGTAGCGCTGTAGCGGCAAAACCTCGTATCGCTACTTAAATATGTAGCGGGCGCTACCACTACAATTGCTTAAATGTAGCGCCGCTACCGCTACATGTAGCGCGCTACTGCCAAACTCTGCTTTTATGTTAAGTTAGATCGAGTAATGCCTGTAATACCGACAACACAGTGAACGATAGTGACAACAATTAATTGCCAGATAATTAGCTAGCTTTAGCTATTTATTTGCTAGTATTTTATGTAGTTATTTGGTTTGTTGTAAGTTAGGTAGTTATTTAGTATTTTAGTTTGTAGTAAGTTAGGTAGTAGTGTTCATTACTAGTAAGAAATAAAAATTCTCCCTGTGACAACAGCGCCTCATAAACTGCAGGAATCTGCCGGCGACGTGACCAATGCTTCAACATAACACATTAACTTACGACTTGATTAAACTACATAATAATAATACTAAATTAATAACTCACTACCTAATTACCTACTACTTACTTACTTACTACTTAATTACCTACTACTTACTTATTTACACCGTTTATTTAGTTATTACCTTATTGCTTCCTCACTACTTACTTATTCAAATACTATTTTATTCACTTACTTATCGCTTGCTTACTACTTACTTATTACGACTTCTTGCCTGATTTACTACAACTCTGATATGCCAATAAAGCAGCAGGTTCATTGACACAACTCACGACTGTAGAGTGAGTATGTATCTCAACAGGCATGTGACGTTGAAAAACCGTGATTGAACGTTTTGACAACGAAATCAACTCGTGTCAACGTTGTTTCAACATTTGTCCGCAGGAGGTTGTTCGTATTCACACCAGACGTCTGATGTTGAATTAAAAATGAATTTGAAGTATTTTCGTTGAATCAACGTTGCTACTCTTCAACGTCATCATTACTTACTTACTTACTTGGTCGGGGTCGTTTTGTCGTCTTTAATCGAGGGCTAGCTAGGTTCAGTCCGGAGCCACTCCCAATCTGCATTCAAAACAGAACTCAGATGCGAGTTCCATATTTATTTGAAGTGTTTGAGATGAAGTTTGAGTGTTGAGTTGAGAAGTGTTGAGTTTGAGATGTTGAACAGAGCAGAAAAGTGCTGACAAATCAGTATAAATCCGTGTGTCAAACTTAACCCCATTTTACTTAACTAAATATAATAAAATATTACCTCTCAATTATGGTAGTTGTTATAGTTTAAGAGTACGAATGAGCTCTTCAGTGTACAATGGGCCTAACAATGACAGGAAAAATATAGACGTTATTGAAATTTATACAGGCTTTTCATTCAGATGTTTTTATTAAGAAAAACCGTCTCTTCGTTTCTAAAGTTCACGTAATCTTCAAGTATGAGAATGTTTTGAAATGAACTTGATGCGAGATAAAGGAGATATGAATAGCGATGAAAAAGATATGTAGATAAGTAAAATTGAGAAATCGTTAGCTTGTGGATTGCATCTCTGTAAGTAAAAACAAATCTTCCGTTGATTCTGGACTCAGAGCAAGCAGGAATCGATTTCATGACAAATAATAATAATAATAATAATAATAATAATAATAATAATAATAATAATAATAGCGGTTTCAGCGTTTAGTAGGCCGTAGGCCTGTCGCCGATTCTTAACATCGCAGAACATTCACAGCTTGTTGCGGTCTCGAACTCGCAACTCATAGCTACAATTCTGCTGTGCTTAACCGCTCGGCCTCCTTGCCGATTCTGACCAGAAACTGGCGCACAGAGCTGGGATCGAACCCGCGCCTCTCTGCGCCAATCTTGGTACTCTGAACTGTTACCACTAACTAGGCCACCCTGTATTTAATGAAAGTATTTAATTTTGTACTATATTACTGCTTAAAATAATTACAGCTGAATATAATGAAAGTATGAAAGGAATAACATGATAAATATTCATCATTATTGCATAATAAATATAATAGTACTGATAACATCTATAAAAAATAAAAAAGAAAAGAGAAGGAGAAGAAGTGTGCGGGCAGCAGTCACAGCAAAGCCTACAGTGACAACAGCGTCTCATAACTTCGCAAGACCGACTTTCCTGTCTCATTAGATGAGAAACTTTTTACCAATATTTTAATTGGTTCGACATTATAAATAATCTGAATTTGATAGTATTGCGATGATTTCTCATGATCAGCTGTTCCATTTAT